>NC_056664.1:18627500-18820000 GCF_018350195.1 Panthera tigris
TGTTAGAATCAGTTTACAGACAAGGCACAAAATGTTTATAATTATTATAACAAGATGTATATTTTTAAGCTTGAGAATTAAAAGAAGAGTAGGGGTACGGTTGATAGAGATTTGGAGACAGAAGATGGGAAGAAAGATGTGGGAAGAGTGTGGACCCTAAAATGTTCATCTTAAAAAAAAGTAGGAAGTGAGAAGATTCTTTCTGTAGGTTATGAAATAATGGATGTTCAATATTATTTAATACAACCATTAGAATATACGACAAGGGTGATATCCAATTAAAGTTCCAGTTGGAGGTGATGAAGAGAGAAGGGAAAAAGGGGAATAGAATAAATGAGATTAATCATGTGCCGTGTATGGTTTACTAGGATTGTCATAACAAAGTACCATATATTGGGTGACTTACACAAGAGAAATTTATTCTCTCAAACTTGTAGAGGCTAGAAGTCCAAAATGCAAGTGTCAACAAGGTTGGTACATTCTAAGAGCTGGGGGTGGGGTGTGGAGGGAGAATATGTTCTTTCTTTTCTTCTAGCTTCCGGTAGCTTTGGGTGTTCCTTGGCACATCCTCCTGACTCTGTGTGTATCTCTCTTTGTGTCCAAATTTCCCTTTTAGATGAATTTGCCAGTCATATTGGATCAAGGTCCTATTTCCAGATAAGCCCACATTAATAGTTACGGGGAATTGGAATGTTAACCTTTTTATCTTAAGTTTATTTATTTTGAGAGAGAGAGAGTGGGGGGGGGGGAGGGGTGGAGAGGGAGAGAGAGAATTCCAAGCAGGCTATCCACTGTCCATCAGCTCAGAGCCTGATGTGGAGCTCGATCCCAGGAACTGTTAGATTATGACCTGAGCCGAGATCAAGAGTCGGTTGTTCAACCGACTGAGCCACCCAGATGCCCAGAATGTTAACATTTTTTGAGGGGATACATTTCAACCCATAACACATGGCGAGATTAAGAAAACAACATAAAGAGGGGTACCTGGGTGGCTCAGTTGTTTAAGCATCAGACTTTGGATCAGGTCATGATCTCACGGTTTGTGAGTTCGAGCTCCGCATTGGGCTCTGTGCTGACAGCTCAGAGCCTGGAGCCTGCTTTGGATTCTGTGTCTCCCTCTGTCTCTGCTCCTCCCCTGGTCGTGCTCTGTCTCAGTCTCTCACATATGAATAAATGTCAAGAAATAAAATAAAAACAACATGAAGAAACATATAATTAATTTCAATACCTTGTTACTCTTTAATATTTGTATAATATATAAATATGCTATCAATTATAAATGAGATCAAGCGTCAGTCACTTAACTGACTGAGCCACCTAGGTGCCCCGGTGTTTCTCGTTTAAATTAAGATATAATTGATATGTAATAAAATTCACCCTTTCTAGAAAGTGTAAAGTTTTGTGAGTTTTGACAAATGCATATATTTAACTATAACTACAATCAATAGCTTAACCTATGATCTATCCTGAAATATATTTTATGTATGTTTGGGAAGAATGTGTATTCTGCTTCTGTTAAATAAAATGCTATATACATGTCTGTTAGGTTCATTTGGCCCACAGTGGTGCTCAAACCACTGTTCTCATATTCTGTCTGAACGATTTACCCAGCATTGAGAGGGAGTATTAAAGTCCGCAACTATTACTGTATTGATGTTTATTTTTCCTTTCAGTTCAGTTAGTATTTGCTTCATATTTAGGTGCCCTGATGTTGGCTGCATAAATATATTTTTTATATCTTCTTGATGAGTTGATTGTCTGATCTCTTTGTCTTTTGTGGCGATTTTTAGCTTAATGGCTACTTTTTTTTTTTTGTCTGATATAAGTATAGCTACCCTGACTTTCTATTAGTACCATTTTCTTTTTCTTTCTTTTAATTTTTGGTTTTATTTATTTATTTTGAGAGAGACAGAGACAGTGTGAGTAGAGGAGGAGCAGAGAGAGAGAGACAATACCAAGTAGGCCCCACACTGCCAGTGCAGAGCCCCATGTGGGGCTTGAACTCACCTAACTGCAAGATCATGACCGGAGCCAAAACCAAGAGTCGATGCTTAACCAACTGACCCACCCAGGCACCCTGTTTACCAATTTCTTGGAATATCTTTTTCCATCCCTTTACCTTCAAATCAATGTATGTCCTTCAAACTAAGTTGAGTTTCTTGTGGGTAGCAGGATGTGGGATCTTATTTTTTTAAATCCACTTACCCAGTCTATATCTGTGGATTATGGCATTTAGTCCATTTATGTTAAATTTTATTTTTGAGGGGTAAGGACTTACTATTGCCATTTTGTTCATTGTTATTTTTGAACTGTTTTGTAGATCCTTTGTTTCTTCCTTCCTCCCTAGCTGACTTCCTTTGTGATTGATGACTTTTTATGGTGGTATTCTTTGACTCCTTCATTATAATTTTTTATGTGTCAACTACAGATTTTTCTTTTGCAATTGGCATGAGGCTCATATAAAATATGTCACAGTTATAGTATCTTATTTTAAGCTAGAAACAACTTAACTTTGATAGAATACAGAAACTTTACATTTTTATTTTCCCTCTCACATTTTAGGTTTTTGGTGTTCCAGTTTATGTAATTGTTATCATTGTGGTATCCAATAATACATTATTATAGCTTTGGTAATTATTAATACGTCAATTTTTAACTTTTAAACTAGAGCTGTGACCTATGTATCCCCATTGCAATATTAGAAAACCTGATTTCAGCTATAACCTTATTATGAGCTTTATATATTCATGTTGTATGATGTAATTAACATATTTCCATTTCAGTTTATAGAATACCCTTTAACATTTCCTTGATTGGAGATCTAGTAGTAATGAACTCTCCAGTTTTTGTTTTTTGAGAAATGTTTTTATCTCTCCTTCATATCTAAAGGATAGCTCCTTCAGGTATAGTATCCTTGGCTGACAGGCTTTACTTTCATTTAAATATTTTGAGTATTTCATCCTGCTCTCTGCTGGCCTGCAAAGTTGTTGCTGAGAAATTGTGCAGTAGTTTTATGGGGGTTCCCACTCAGATGATGTCTTATTTTTTTTTCCTTGTTGTTTCAAAACTGTCACAGTCTTTTGACAATTTCATAATAATGTGTCACAGTGTAGCCCTTTCAACTTATTTGGGATCTTTTGAGCCTCATGAATCTGGATGTCGATTTACTTCCCCATGTTTAAGTGTTTCTCCATTATTTCTTTAAATAAACTGTCCTTTTCTTTTCTCCTTCATGATTTCCATAATGAGTCCATGGCTCCTTGTGCTGGTTTCTCATTAGCCCTACAGGCTTTCTTCACTCTTTCATTCTTTTTTCTTTTTGCTCCTTTAACTGGATAATTTCAAATGATCAGTCTTGGAGTTCACCAGTTCCTTATTCCGCTTGGTAGAGTTTGTTGTTGTAGATTTCCATCGAACTCTTCAGTGCAGTCATATTTTAGAGCTCTAGGATTTCTGTTTGTTTGGTTGGTTTTGATGGTTTCTACTTCTTTGTTGTAGTTCTCATTTTATTCATGCACTGTTTTCCTAATTTCAGTTAGTTGTCTGTGTACTATTGTAGTCTCCCTAAACTTCTTTTAGAAGAACATTCTGAATTCTTTAACAGTTCGTACATCTCTATTTCTTTTGGGTCAGTTATTGACGTTTTTTAAGTTTCCTTTGGTGGCACGAGGTTTACCTGATTCTCCAAGATCTTTTTATTTTTGCGTTAGTATCTGCATATTTGATAAACGAGTCTCTTCTTCCAGACTTTGCAGGTTTATTTTAGTAGGGAAAGATCTTCACCTGTTACCTCAGCTTGGGGTACTAGGCTGGTCAGCTGCTAGCATACATGGGCATGTAAGCCTTACTATTTGGGTTTTTAGTTCGGCAAGCCTACTGTCCGTAGTCTGAGGTGGGGGGTGGAGGAGGGGCGCCGCTGGCTGGGTTTCATGGGTTGAGCTCTGCATTCAAGCCAGGCTGCTTGGTGGGTCACTGGTTGGATGTAGCTGCTAGCTATTTCTATAGTAAGGCGGGGCCCCTACCTGGCTCTGCATTACCTCTGATTGGGTTGGTTACAGGCTCTAATCCCTTATAGGGTAGTGCAACCGGTTGGAATCCAAGACTAGGCAAGGCTGTGGGTTGTGCTCCAACGTCTTGGTTGTGTAGAGCCTCAGGCTACGCTTTTCTACTGAATGGGACCACGGGTACTCTGTTCAGACAGGGTCATAGGTCAGGCTTTACGGTTGGATGGTGCCTCAGGCAGTGTTGTGTGATCAGCTGGGCCCACCCACTGTACTCTGGAGTTAGACGTGGCTACAAGCTGGGCTTTGTGATCAAGCAGGCCCCTGGCTGTACTTTGCTGTTGAGCATGGTTGCTGGTCAGTTTCTCCGGTCAGATGGAACCTCCAGTTATGCGGGGCTGGAGACTGTACTCTACAGTTGGGCAAGGTCACTGTCTGCGATGCCTGGTTGGGTAGGCCCACAGGTGTTTCTCCGTGATTGGCCAGGGTCATTGCCTGGACTCTCCCTGGCTAAGGTCACAGTTCATATTCAACAATCAAGTGGAACCATACGTTGGGCTTCACTGTTGGGTGAGATTGTAGGCTGGGTTCTGTGGCTGGGTATTACTGTAGGTTGGGGTCTCGACTTCTTGGGGGTACTGTTCAGGCTCCTTGATTATGCAGGGCCCGAAGCTATGCTCACCCCAATGTTTAGAGCAGCACTTTCAACAATAGCCAAATTATGGAAAGAGCCTAAATGTACATCAACTGATAAAGAAATTGTGGTTTATATACACAATGGAATACTACTTGGCAATGAGAAAGAATGAAATATGGCCCTTTGTAGGAATGTGGATGGAACTGGAGAGTGTGATGCTAAGTGAAATAAGCCATACAGAGAAAGACAGATACCATATGGTTTCACTCTTATGTGGATCCTGAGAAACTTAACAGAAGACCATGGAGAAGGGGAAGGAAAAAAAAAGTTAGAGAGGGAGGGAGCCAAACCATAAGAGACTCTTAAAAACTGAGAATAAACTGAGGGTTGATGGGGCGGGGGTGGTGATGGAGATTGAGGAGGGCACCTGTGGGGATGAGCTCCTGGTGTTGTATGGAAACCAATTTGACAATAAATTTCATATTAAAAAAATAAAAATTGGGCAAGGCTGCTGGCTTGGCTTCCTGCCCAGGCAGGTCCTAGAATGTGATTTGCTCCTTCTAGGCATCTGTGGCCATGCTTCCCTGTGGGGCAGAACTGGAGCCTTTGCTCAGCAGTTGGGTGGGCCTGCAAGTTTGCACCCTTGCCCGGTTGGGCCAGAGGATATGCCCCATGGCAGCACAGCCCTTTGGCTGGGGATTCAAATCAGGCAGACCTGCCAACTGAGATCCCCGGGCAGGTGGAGCCACAGGGATCCACAACATACAACAGGGATCCAACAACATACAACAACTGACACAGCCCACTGATACCTGAGCAATGGTGACGATAAGCCTCACCCCCTTCTCCATCTCTGTCTGATTTCCCCAGCTTTTGAGCTCCACAGATTCCCCCAGGGATGCTCTTTAGGTGAGACCTAAGTGAGCCTCCCAGGAAGCATCTCTCAATGCTTGAAAAGTTGATGCCCACTGTGGTTCTCTTTTTCCCACTGGAGAAACTGCAGGCCCAGGAAATCCCTGTCTGTTAGACATTAGGCTGACCTGGGGGAGGGTTGATGAAGTCAATGAAATTACTCCTCTTATTTTTTTTTAAATACTTATTTAGTTTTGAAAGAGAGAGAGAGAGCATAGGGGAGGGGCAGAGAGAGGGGTGAACAGAGGGTCCAAAGCAGGCTCTGCGCTGACAGCAACGAGCCCCATGTGGGGCTTGAACTCATGAACTGTGGGATTACAACGTAAGCCAAAGTCGGACGCTTAACCGTCTGAGCCACCCAGGCGCCCCTCTTATTTTTCTAATGGCATCCTTGGGCTCTGTTGTCTGGGGTGTACTTTGGCCTCACCCCCTGGGTTTTAAGATTTTCACAATGGTGTCTTGCCTACGGAGGTTGCTGGTTGTTCTTTTCCTGAGGGGGACTGAAGTCAGGGATGACCCATGTTGCCATCTCAGTGACGTCACTTTATCCAATTATTTTACATTTTTTTTAATGTTTATTTATTTTTGAGACAGAGAGAGACAGAGCATGAGCAGGGAAGGGGCAGAGGGAGAGGGAGACACAGAATCTGAAGCAGACTCCAGGCTCTGAGCTGTCAGTACAGAGCCCGATGCGGGGCTCGAACTCACGAACTGTGAGATCATGACCTGAGCCGAAGTCGGACGCTTAACCGACAGAGCCACCCAGGTGCCCCGATCCAATTATTTTAAATTCTCTATCTGACAGATCCCACATCTTGGTTGTGTCTGAGTCCATTTTTTTATTGATCATTTTATCTTTTGGACAGAAGTGTTTTATCTTATTTTCCCTCGCTTCTCTGTTTGCCACCTAACGTTACTTGAAAGTAGGTCATCCTGGGCGGGATGGTAGAGAGTGAGGCAGATGTTATTCGCAGCCGGCAACGGCCTGTCTTTTATTTTGCTGGTCTTTCCATGTGGGAGGCTTGGTCGGTCTAGCCAGCACTTGAACTGGGTTTGCATTTTTTTTGTCGTTATGGTTATATCATCAGCGCCCCACAGGCTTGGGATTCCTCTGGCCTTAACTTATGCTTAGAATGGTTGGTGGTTTTTGAAATTTGCTCAGTGTCTCCTCCAGCTTCAAGTCGAAGTCTTTCCCTTGCGACTGCACGCGAGGGAGCATCTCTATTCATATCCTTTCTCGTCTCCCCACGGTGCTTTGATGTTACCTGCGGCTCAACGTCAGGTCGCCTGATGGCCGGGGTGGGGGGGGGTGAGTTGTCCCCCCTGGAAGCTGCTGTGTCTCTGGGTCCCAAGGGTGGGGCCATCTCAGATCCTGTCCCTCTTTCTGCAATAGGACACTTCTAGTAGTTTGGGCCAGGATGTTTTCTTGCCCCCGTCCCAGGGCAAGAGGGTATTTTTGTGTTCTCTTCTCCCAGCTGCAATGGGTCATAACCTTGTTGGGAGGTGGGGGGCAAAAGCGTTTGCTGCTGTTTCCCAGAAAGTAAGGCTTTTGTGTCTGAGAGGAGAAAAAGGTGGCGTATCCAGGTGGGGCTTAGTGCTTTTCTGCAGTGGCTTCTTTCCATAACAAAGGAGAATTTCTCGGGACCAGTGGTTCTCAGCTGCAGTTTTGGACTGGGTAGTTCTTTGTAATTGGGTGCTAGTCTACGCACAGCCAATGGTTAGCAACATTCCTGGCCTCTAACCACAGGGTACAAAGAGCACCCCCCCTCCCAGATATGTCAGTTAAAAATGTCGGGGCACCTGGGTGGCTCAGTCGGGTAAGCATCAGACTTTGGCTCAGGTCATGATCTCGTGGTTTGTGGGTTTGAGCCCCACGTCAGGCTCTGTGCTGACAGCTCAGAGCCTGGAGTCTGCTTGGGATTCTGTGTCTCCCTCTTGCTCTCTACTCCTTTCCCACTTGGACTCTCTCTTTCTTTCTCTCAAAATAAATAAATGAACTTTAAAAAATGTCTCCAGATGTTGCCTAATTTCCTCTTGGAGGTATAATTGCTCCCCGTTTAGCACCACTGCTCTGAACTCTTGCCTTGTTCCCAGTCTTTCTTCTGAGAACCCAGGAGGTCCATGGAGAAGTGTCTGTGAATGGGTGTGAATGCCCTTGTGTTTGATGATCCCTCAATCCCTTGAGTTCTATATTCTCACACTTGGTCACATTCAGACTTTAGAGACTTGTTTGCCATTGGCAGCTGAATTTTTACCGGCTTCTGCGGGGCCTTGCATGTGCCTCAGTAAGCACATACCCGCATCCTGTTACTCCTTCGGAACACCTGCCTTTGCCTAGATTTGGGGTTAGGAGACTATGCCATGACTTCAGCTCTCTGGTGGGTTTCAGAAAAGTTGTCAATTTGTAGATATTCAGGATATATCCTGCTTTATGTTTGGGAGCAACACCTTTCCAGCTTTCTATACCCTAAGTGGCAGCCAGAAGTCTGACATGCATAGTTTTTAAATTTTCTCAACCATTATGCAGAGTAATTGGAGACTTTTTGAGGTTAAGCACCTTCCCCACGAGCAAGAAAGCTGAACCAATGCCTTTCGAGCTGTAAACACAAGTTCGTGCCACACTGTTATGCTATTTAAAGCAATAGTGTGTTTTAGGTTTCGTGACTTTCCAAGGAAGGTTTTGTATTCCACTTTTGATTTATTCTCTAATGTAGATGTAGGCTGTGGTGCAGAACCTACTGAGCAGGATGAGGGGAGAATGTGGTAAGAGCAGCTTGGTATCATGTGTGGGAGACCTACTCCTATCTCTGTTCCAGAAGTTTCAAATCCAGATGCCTGCAGGCGCCAGACCAAGAAATATAAATGAGTGAAGTGTGCTGGGTCTGTGTTCACTCTCATTTGCCCTGATGCTTGTGGCCCTACTTTTTTGATAGTAGCAGGGATACAGAGAAATATTTCTTTATAAGAAAAACAGCAGGGCGAGCAGAATGATAGGCAGGTAGTTTGTCTCTTTCTGCCCGAGCACTGGCAGAATTTATTTGACCTGCAGAGATTTAAAAAAAAAAAATCTTTTTAATATTTATTTATTTTTGAGACAGAGAGAGACAGAGCATGGGTGGGGGAAGGGCAGAGAGAGGGGGAGACACAGAATCTGAAGCAGGCTCCAGGCTCTGAGCCATCAGCACAGAGCCTGATGTGGGGCTTGAGCCCACAAGCTGTGAGATCATGACCTGAGCTGAAGTTGGACACTCAACCAACTGAGCCACCCAGGCGCCCCAATGACCTGCATATATTTTTTAGATAATTTTTTTAATGTTTATTTGTTAGAGAGAGAGAAAGAGAGACAGAGTATGAGCAGGGGAGGGGCAGAGAGAGAGGGAGACAAGGAACCCGAAAGAGGCTCCGGACTCCGAGCTGTCAGCACAGAGCTCGACGCGGGGCTCGAACTCACGAACTGTGAGATCAAGACCTGAACCAAAGTCAGATGCTTAACCGACTGAGTCACCCAGGTGCCCCCACAGATTTTTGTTTTTAACTGAGACATGTATTGTGACAATTCCCGGACATGCCCATTGTCTTTTTAAAAATTAATTAACTATTATTATTTTTTGTTTTTTTGAAAGAGAGTGTGAGCAGGGGAGAGGGACACAGGGAGAGAGAGGGAGAGAGAGAGAGAGAGAGAGAGAGAGAATCTCAAGCAGGTTCCATGCTCAGTGAGGAGCCTAATGAAGGACTCACTGCCCCGACCCTGGGATCGTGACCTGAGCCGAAATCAAGAGCAGGAAACTTAACTGACCGAGCCACCCAGGTGCCCGTAGGAACATGCCTATCATTTTAATGCCCCCCATTCAAGTTACCTGTGTGTCCAGAGATCATTTCATCCGACATTAAATATTTCTCGAGCACGCACTACTTGCCAGGCTCTGTTCTAGGTTCTGAGGATGTAACA
Source organism: Panthera tigris (assembly GCF_018350195.1). Classification (NCBI taxonomy): domain Eukaryota; kingdom Metazoa; phylum Chordata; class Mammalia; order Carnivora; family Felidae; genus Panthera; species Panthera tigris. The sequence continues at coordinate 18,637,000 of NC_056664.1, forward strand.
ATGAATTAAATAAGTTCTGACCCTACGGAACTTACATTTTGGTTTGTGGGTTACAATAGGGAGAACGTGGACTGTAGACCAGGAGAGCACTGCCTAGAGAGCATGTTTCCACGGCTCACCATGGACGTTGACCCTCGCTTGCCAAATTTTTTAATTTTCCAAGAGAAGCCAGGAGTCAGATTTTTACGGCAGTTTTCTTATTTTTAAATAGAGGCTCAATATGTTTTAAATCACTGTGGAGGTCAAACAAGACACGTTTGCAGACAGAATCTGGCTTGCGACCTCTGTCTAACACCATCTTTGCCCTTGCTGGTCTGCTTGAGAAGAAAAATGCAGTGGAATGACAGCTGTAGCCATGTTAATTCCCTTCTCTGGAAGCAATGAACCAGTTGTCAGAGATTTGGCAATTCCAGGATTTAATCTGCAATACAAGGTCAACAATTTCAGGGAAAGCCATTTTAAAATCGGCACTTAAACAAACGAACAACAACAACAAAAAACACCAGTGACTATCCAAATTAGCAGGTGGTTATTAACCTAGGCTCAACAGAAGGTGGCCAACAGGTTCCTTATAAGCAGGTGATAGTGCAGTTATAAACCTGCTTGCAAGTTTGAGACTGGCTTTTAAATCGATGGCCACGGTCGTTCACTTGGGTTGCAACTGACATGCTACACCGTGGTCCAGATTTGTAGTCACAGTGAGAAGTTTGTAATGGCGTCCATTAGTTCATTAAATCCAACGCCCCTGAAAGGCCTAAACCAAGGTATTTGGGAAATGCCTAGTATTTATAACTGTTATTTATTCTCCTTTCCTCTTAAGAAGGAAGCTGTTTTGGGCTGTTCCTGAAAATGTAGATATACAGACAGTTCAGCAAATACATCAGTTCTTTGATTGCCTCCATTTTTTGCCACTTACACGAGTGATCAATTTTTTAGAGGGTGTGGTGGCGACTCAGGAATTACTAACTTGTTGAAATGATCATTTGCTGACAGATTCTACTCGCTGTTCCACGAACTTATTCTCACTTTCGTTTACCATTCTGTGCTCATAGTGTTTTTCCAACTCTCTTTTTCTGTTTAACTCCTAATCCTGCCTGTTCCTCAGAGTCCGTTATTGCTGCCTGAGCATCTTTCTCACTGATTCAGCATCTGGGGCCCCTAGAACTTGCCTCACGCCTAGTTCTTCATTCACCAGCCCCCCCGCCCCGCCTTTGCCACAGCACTTAGGAACCGACCTTTGGACAATTCCTTCCCATCTTGGAGGCCTGCGAGTTAAATTCTTAGAAATTGCACTGGGAACATGCATTTGTGTGTCAGTATTTAGACTAGCAAAGACACCTTGCCCACATCATTGTTATGTCCTACAGCCTGGTCACATGTTCACTGATAGATCTCTGGTGTGGGGCGGGGGGAGGGGTATGGGGGTGGGAAGGGGGTGACGATTGTTCTTCAATGCCTCTATTCTGCAGGTTGTAAGGGATCTGACCCAGTTGTGAGGGATCTGACTCCCACATTCCAGCTCGTGGATACACAGAGACTGAGACTCTTTATTGCAAATCATGCTTGATCTAAGCTCCCAGAGATTCCCAAGCAGAGAGGAATGCCAGGCCACACCCTTTTCTCATGAGACAGGGGAATATACAGTTTTACTTCTCCAGAGAGAGCTGCTTTTTATATGACACACGACTTGGTCCTATCAAACCACTTTCCGGGTTTAACGTCATATTTTTACATGAGACAATGTAAAGATTCTGACCTCATTTCATGATGTTACTGACTCGTACTGCATTCTATCACATTCTAAGTATCTGTGCATAGAGATGTCTAAAATGCAGCCTGCTGTGAAGGGAGAGAAGTGGTTTGCCTTACTTGAAAGTTTCCTGAGCACTATCTTGACGTGAGTAGAGGCGCCTTGTGTTTTTTTGGCTCATACAGTTTGGATTGTATGCCTGCAAGATACATTTATGATGACAATAACATGAGACAATTTACAAATCATAGGCATCTTAAAGACAAATCTTAACCCTTAGAATAACAGTGCTACTCCACATATGTTCTCGGAAATATGTGCTTTTGAATACACTTCGGTCCCTGTGCGGTGGCAAAAATAAGCAAATCAAACTCCAACTTCTGCTATTTGGCTAAAATTTCCTCATTTTGATGAGGACTCTTTTCCTTTAAAAACTTTTATACGCACTTCCCTCATTTTAGGACGTAGTCAATATAATCTTTGAATCTTTTATGTTACTCAGACATAAACGAGTACATTTTACAATTAACACTGGAAGGACTGAAATCTTTCATTTTTCAACATTGTTAGCCATGGAAGAGCTCATACGCACATTGTGAAGTGACTTTTTAAAACTACGATTGAGAGCTCTCCAAATTAAAAAAAAACCAAAATGTGTCCCCTGTATCATTCATACATGATGTACTTTGTTTTACTGCCAAATACTGATAACCATTTTGAAAGGGCAAATTCCAAGTTTAAAAGGCTCTTTCGGCGAATGCTTATGATAATCTAATAAATGTTGGGACTACATTGCTCGTTAAAAAAATTCTCACTTATTATTATTTCCACGTATTTTTATAATCATCTGGTCCCAGACTGTGTTCTAGGGCAGTATTTTTCTCAACTGACACAATATCCAATGTAATCTCTGGCAGATTAAACCTGATCATTTATCCCACACTGCCTTTCACGAAAATTTGCGTACCCATCTTTGGTGGATGAAGTTCTCAGAATTTAATCTGCTTGGTCCTTAAGTGCACATACTTATCATGGACTTTATCAGACGTTATCTATTTATGACAGTTGCGACCCTGGATCCTGTTTTTTAAAGAGATAACGTAGTACAGCTAACGAAAGCCTCAACAGCACATTTTTAGCATAATTTCAGGGCAGTCTGAGTTAGTCACCTCTTGGCATACAACAGGAAGGTTGGACCGTCTTAATCAAGTCTGAATTTTTCCCACGCATTACCTTCGTAAACCGTTTCGTGAATATTCACCGACTCTCAGTTTAGTAGAAGTCTGGAACAACAATAAAAACAGGACCCCAAATCAAAATCTGTTGGCTCGACACGGAGTGTTTAAGGGACCATTAAGTAACATCCTAGCTCTCCAGCCCCAAATTGCTTCATATCCCTCCTGGTCAGACCAATTTATTTTACCTAAAAAAAATATTTTTTCTTTTTAATGTTTACTTATTTTCGAGAGAGAGAGTGAGACAGAGTGTGAGGGGGGGAGGGCCAGAGAGAGGGAGACACAGAATCGGAAGCAGGCTCCAGGCTCCGAGCCGTCAGCTCAGAGCCCGACGCGGGGCTGGAACTCACGGACCGCGAGATCGTGACCTGAGCTGAAGTCGGACGCCCAACTGACTGAGCCGCCCAGTCGCCCCTATTCTACTTTTTAAATATTATTTGTCTTTTTTAGGGGGACTTGATTTAAATCTGTGCACCGCCAAGGGCAAGGGGCCGAGAACATGGATAGAGAGGTAAGATGGCTATAACCGTAGTTCCCTCTTCTGATTTTTTCCTTTAAAAGCAGCCTTTCAAGCTTTATTTTTCATAATATCATCCATGGACTTGAAAAGTACAGGAGGAGTGAGCAGAAATTTAGCCTCCTTGGTAGCACTCACGAGTAAAGAGGATGATTAACGAAGTGTAGCAGACAATGTAATAGCAAAAGAGAGTCTACGGAAGTCAAACAAAAGTGCCTTCAGAATTTCCAGGGATTCCCATGATCCATAATAGGACCTCACTGAGCCCGTCCACTGTTTCTATTTTTGATTAGATTTATAAACACAGCAGCACATATTTTCATGTGGCTTATCGCCCAGGGGCAGAATTAGGTTGACTGCCCTGAAAATGTGAGGCTTGTGAGTTTGGGGCAAGGGCTAGAGCGAAATAAGTAGCGTAATTGTTTTTGTGGCGAGACCGTGGGACCTCCTCTGTTCTGAATTACACATGGCTCAACCCTTTGACCTGACCAGACTCGGCCATGGCTGACAGGACTCCTAAAGTCGCATGAGAGGGTCCATCGCTGACGAGCTGGGACGTTATCTGTCAGGCAAGATGTGGGCCAGCAGCCACAGTAAACTATAGAAGTTACGAGTGAGACAATATTTGTGACCACCTTGGCTTCATTAAGCTTGTCGCCGTAGCAGTTAGCACTGTAACAGAAGGTGCCAATGTGAGGGATTTCTGGAATCCAAATGTCACACAAATCTATCTATCTATCTATCTATCTATACACACACATATTATGTATATAATATATCCTGTTATTCTGTTTCAATATATTTTCAATATATATTCTATATATATATATATATATATATATATGTCTGTGTGTGGATATATATATATATATATAGTTTATATATATTCAGCATATTACATTGTTCTCATATATATTCAGTATATATTCTGTGTATGTGTATATATGTGCATGTATATATTTAATTTATACATATATAGATTTTACTAAATTTTGGGTAGTCTTCAAGGATATTTTGGAAAATTATCTGAACATTATTATTATGATTTTTTAAAAAAAATATCCACAAGGTTTGGGAATATGTCATAAGCCTTACTTCAAGTTCTTTCACTTAATTTACATTCTTTAAAAATAGATGGTGGCTCACTGATATAACTCCTCAGAGCTAAGGGGGCTGCAGAGGACTTCCAGAAAAGGTTGGAGAGAATCATGGGCTGGCACTTTTGCATTTGTGGAGAATGTGCTCTGTGATTTGCATGATGATATCACATATACATCTATCTAGGTATGATTGGGAACTCAGTCATTTGAATTTTTATTTTCCATCCAGTCAATTAAAAGTTCAAAGATAATACAAGCAGAGAGCGTTGGTTCACTTTCAGACACTCAGTATTATTTCCCAAACCAGTCCTTCTCCTGTAACATCCCCTAATTTTTTTTATCAACTTTTTTTTTTTTCATGGCCAATTTTATAAATTAAGGGTCTCTCTAGGTATTTTGTGCTTACAACAATTGGGAAATAACCTAGCGTTTAAAGTTTTTCTCTCTCATCTGAGACAATTGAATGCTGATTTAATTCTTAGTTACATGACATTTAAATTTTCCTTTAAAGAATACACAACTTCACTGCATTTTTTCTGAGTTGCATTTTTTTTCACTCTAGGAATTCTAAAACACGAGAATATGGTGGTCCCTATCAAATTATTTAGAAAAGGGGAGAAAGCCCACTAAAATATCCTCTAGGTCCCCCAACAAAATTGCATTCAGCCTTACCCAGTCTTGTTCTCATTAGCAATGAAGAGTTTGCTCTCTATATAATCCAACATGGAATGTTCAGAGCAGACAGGTGCAAATTGCAAGCTGTTTCACTTTGGCTGTTATCCCTTAAATAGACAAAGTAATAGACCGGGAGAACAAAAAGGGTTCCAGCTCAAGCTGCATAAATGAAAGTCTTAACAGGGACCGACCAGCTGGCTAGGAGAACTCAGTGTAGTGAATACTAAATGTTACCTTTATGCCACTTGCCCAGGAAAATGGCTTCAATGACAGCCCCTGCTTTTTATGATTGAGATGCCATTCCTTCAAGACAGTCTTTTGCTTTATTGTAAAGGCAACAATGTGGCCCAAGTGGATGAGAACAGAAGCCAACATACCTGTTCCTGTTTACCATCATTACACTCCTCCCAGCAATTCAGGCATGATTAGGTTCCTGGAGGTGGACCAGATCGACAGTATTTCTATCCATGTCTATTTTTTTTTTTTTTTGGTTTTGTTTTCTGGCTGATCCAAGCAAAGCCCCACAGCAGTGAAACAACTAAAACAATCTCCACCACTCCCTCCTCCCCAACAAGATGAATCTGCTGAGCTAGTCTGCTGGAAAACACAAAACAAAACAAAACAAAACAAAACAACAACAACAATGAAAAAACACAGTTGTTCATGTCAGGAACACCTAAATTAATTTCATGGAAGAGACGTGCCCTGCCAGAATGTGTAGGAATCTAAGGCATGTTTCTGAAAGGAGGCCCTGACTCTGTCATTCCTAAGTGGCCTCACATTGTGACTTGCCGGTCGTGCTCTGGAACCGTTGTCCGGAAGATGGAACTGTTTGGTGCGCGCAGAGGCCCCTGGCGAGGTCTGACTGTGAGGTCTCCCCGCGCACGCGAGGGGAGGCCGACAACCCCCAGCCGGCCTTGTTTACAGCCGGACAGAGGAAAACAGCTAGACACAAATGAGGGCTGACGGTTTCATCACGCACGATCGGTTGATCCCAGATGCAATCTGACTGCCCTGAACCGAGCGATGATCTGTGCAGTATGCAGTATTCACTTTCTTGCTGGTCTGTGCCCACCAGGCTGGCCGCGCCCCTCGGCCATGGCTTGGACTGCAAGCCGAGCTGAGCGCTGCGCTGGGGGGGGACCCCATTCCTCCCGACGACAATCACATTCTTTTAAAAACTTCCTACGTTTGGCTCGCCACTGGTTATAAATGAGTTTGTTGTTGTTCGTGTTCTCGACTCTGTCGCGGTATTATTACAATTATTATTTTTTCAAGTTGACCATGTTGCATGAAAAGGCATTTGTTGTTTTTTTGGACGAAGAGGATGTGTATTGTCCAAAACAATGTCAGATCTTACCAATTCCAGGCAGGTTTTTTTTTTTTTTTCCTTCTTTTTTTCTTTTCCCCTCTGTTCAAATCACAAAGTATTTCTTGCTTTCTTCCACAGTACGTATTCCATATTTAGGGGGATAACCTTAACAAAAAATGTTTGAAAGACCGGATTCAGCACTATTTAAGCACACACGCAAAATAAACGTGTTCCCAGAAACTGCTTGCTTTGATTTGATGTAGAGTTAGGTTATCGCAATGAAATAGCAACGTAAAGGGCGGAAAAAAAAAAAAAAGACATCAGGCCTATCTGTGTTGGTTTGGTCAAGATTTCTAAACATTCTGCTTTTCTTCAGGACTAAGTAGGTATCAGTGAGAAGCAGGAAGGTACTGATGATCAAATTTTGTTTCTCGATTTAATTTTTGAAATGCCATATACATATTTAATAGGTTGATGTGAGCTTATTAAAAATAATAAAAAGTTCCATAAATAAGCTAACTTAACCAGTGGCAAAGAATGAAGGCATTAATGTGAAATAGAAGCAAAGGATTTGTTTGCAGGAGCTGAGGAGAGAAAATCTCATCAGGAAGGAGGGCATCTGAATCGAGGTGGGGTAGTTGAAGGTGCAATTTACCCCCTTTAAAGGTGCCCATGTGTAGAGAGGAAAGCGGAAAGGAATTGGCCAAGGAGAGAACTGGGAAATCACTGCCCGTTTCCTCTCGAACATGTGTTAGTAGTAAAGAGGTCACAAAATACAATCCCTCACTTGCTAATCCCCTCCAAGAATTTATCTCTGGTGTGTACAATCAGACTTGGCCTTCCTTTTAAATATGTGAACTCGTGAAAAAAAATATCTTTGAGACCTTTTTAAACATTCGAGAGAAAGCACATCATTTCATTTGAAGCCCTTAGTAAGGAAATGAGGTCTATTAATAGGCCACATCCATCTACTTAAAAGCGTGTTTAACTGGATCTGAAAGGAGTTGAAGTCGAAGGGTTACTGAACCACGTCAAGAAGACTCCTATCTGCTGCCACTTTAGATGGAGGCTGTGAAAAAAAAAATCATACTTCACCCCCTGTCTTCCTAAATGTGGGAACAGTCTTGCAGTTCTGAACTACTGTTTGTAAAAGTTTACCGAGTTTTTAGTGCCTTTCGTCTTCTGCGTTTAATTTAAAAGTTGAGAAGGGATGTAAATTAGTGAAATGTATTGTCTCTTGTGATTCAGATGTCTCTTGTACATTTTCATACTCGACCCTAATACTACACATCTTAGGATTTCTATCAGGTTGTGATGCTATTTTTATCTTTTAAATAGAGCAATTGCACAGAATACATCACGCTACTTTGACAGCGGACGTTAAAAAGAAATATCAGAATTCCTGAAAGCAAGAAAAAAGTCTTTACAATTATTGGACTTTTCTCTAAATAAGAGTTATTATGCATTTCCTTTAAAAGAAAATCTCGAAATACTAGCAATTTTTTTTTGGTGGGGGGGATTGTGATTTTTCCCCCTGCGGGGCTCTCTTCACCACCTTTTTAGAAAAAAGATCTCTGGAGTACATGTTTTTCCTTGATTTCGTTTACAGTCACGTTAAATACATTTTGTTTTAAACCTATCGCACACTATTTGCCTTATGTTTCAAAGAGGAGATTCTCAGAAAAACAGGTCCTGCATTTGGGTTGGCTACGTGGACTATTTGCTCCTAAATCTTTAACATGCTTTTATGATACCAGGCTATTTATGCAACCTGTTGTATTACGATTTAATTGCTTTATGATATTTATAAGAATAAGGAAAGAGGTTTTTAAAAAGAAGTCAGGTTTTTTCTAAACACCGTAACACAAAATGGCAATGTTAGAAGCTCCAGGAGATCCGGTAAAAGCAATGACACAGGGCTGTAAAATGGACACGACATTTTGTTATTCTGAATCCAGTCATCAGAAACTTGATTTAATGCGTTGTCTGATACGCCACCTTTACATGTAACCGTGGCTTGCTCATTTCTACGTGCTTTATCTTTCTGGCTCTTTGGCTTAGGCTAACCTAAATTTTATAATTTAATCTGAAACTTGAGCATTTCCACCATGGATATTTTTAAAATTTAGTCTGACAGTTATCAAGGATTCATTTGGAACTTGTAGGAGTCTGAGGACTCTAATAATATTTCTGGCTATTCATTTTCATTTTTGAACATTTATTATGCATTCTCATATTAATGGCTTTCCCAGTCACGTAATGAATTCTGGTTTTCAGTGAGGTGGCATTTTATGAAATTTGTGTAAGTCCCAGGAGACTATGAAACTCTTGGCATTTCACATCATTTTGACTTTTGCTGAAATTTTGGATCAGATTTATCCCTGGTTAGATTTCAAGAAGGAATTAATTCACACGCTGGAACTTAGCGGTTTAAAACAAATATGGACACAAACAAGCACCAACGCTGAGCACGTTTTCTACAAGATCATTCTATCTCGCCGAAATGAAATGGCATCATAGCACTGTCCGAATTCCTGTCAATCCTGCAGTGCAAGCTTCTCTGTGCAAATTGGCTAGTGTCCTTAATTTGTTGAGGGCCCTTTGCATTAATTAAAAATGATAAAAACAAAGTATTTGAACGTGACCTTCATTTGGCATTTGTATTAACTTTTCTTATCCTCTTTTATTTAATTCTTCCACTTCTGTTGTTCAATTAGTGTTTGACCCCTTTAGGAGAGATGTAAATTAAATGACATTTCAATGCCATCCCATATTTAAAATCCTGTGTTAGTTGTGGATCATAAATGATGATCTTCATTCTTTAGCTAATTTATTCATTTAACAATTTCCCTCCAGAAGTTTCGGCAGAAGGCTCTGAAGCAAACTAAGCAGAAGAAATCCAAGTCGGCTGAATTTCTGATGGGTGAGCCTTGCTTGATGAGTTATTGCTCATAATTTGTGTAAGGATTAATTAACTAATTACAGACAAATGGCTGTGGGCGAAATTTTGCTCTTGCTTGTCAGGGTGCAATTTGTAATTATTTTAATCATTTATTCTTTTTTTTTTTAAGAGTTAATTTTAACCTAATTCTGTTTTGGTGACATTTGAGGATGATACACTTGAGTCTTTCCGCACAAGAATTACTGGGAGGAATTTTCTGCTTGTCATTGGAATACATTTTGCTTTAGAATGATCTTCTGACCTCCTTGTTTTGCTCTAGTTAAAGAAGATAGAGAGGCTACGGAAGGCATTGGGAACCCAGCTTTTAATGTGAGCAGTCCGGATCTCTTAGCACATCAAACTTCAGACAGGAAAGTTATTAGACGTGACACGCTGGATCGTACCCTTGCAGCTCACCAACAAAAATTCAGGCTGCTGGCCTCTGCTGAACCAAAAGGTGTGACTTCAGTCCTGATTATCTTCATACTCGCTGACAGTTGCCGTGCTTCTGATCCAACCTGGGCATCCTGGAGCCGGCATCAGGCATTCCATCCCAGCGTGTCTGCACAGGCTTCCTGAGAGGCTCTGGATGCCACGCGGAGGGCACACGTAGGATCTGTTTTGCCATTGGTATGCAGGCCATAATCTCATATGTGAAGGTTGCTGAGCAGTGAATCCAGTCCTGTCTCGGGGTGCTGAGATGGAACGGGTTCAATCTCAGGACATCACACTCTGGGGCAGATAGGGGATGAAATGCTGACACTCCCATTTATAGGATGCCATTGTGCCAGTGTGTTCGTAAACGATGCGGGCCTCTCACTCTGGGGCCTTAAGACCTCAATGGCCCCTTCCTTTGGAAAAGGACGGTTTCTCTATAGGTTGAGACATCTGTGCTAGGAGCTTCACTTAACATCTGCTAAATGCAGAAAGCATGCCTTAGTAGTTAGGATTTATCTGCAGGAATCCACATTCACCCACAGTTTCCTCCGTTTTCTGGCATAGGGCTATTTCCAATAGTTAACTATTTAAAAGATTCTGCCCAAGCAAGGGGAATGCGTACATACTTAGCATCGGGCTGATACAAGATGGCGGACTCCTAGAGAGAGAGAGAGAGAGACAGCTCTTCTTCTAAGCTTGGGCCTCTTTGCTGCCAAGAGGGAAAGATTGTTTATTCTGTACCTATCGAGAAGGAAGTCATTAAAACTTGCTGTCTTTGCTCTCGTCTTCATCCATCGAACAGGACAAAAGACATCAGAATTGAATGACCAGATAGCTTTTTGAAAGGGAGCTGTCTGAAGTAATGAAGCATGAGCTGGCACAGATGTGTTTCTCTGCTGGTCCCACTTAGCAGCCTCATCGTGATTTCCACCTGTACAGAGCAGGCAATCCAGATCCCCATGGGTTAGCACGGTATACAGAGCATTTATTGTACCAATTTTGATTCCTAAGGCTCGGGGGAAATTCTACCGGCCTCTAGATTTCTGCATTCTACGTCGTATCATGCGTGTTCTAATCAGTGAATTTGGCTTGGCTTATTCTCCTTGCATGTGTCTGTGTGCATTTCTCTGGAAGTCTGTAAAAAGTGGCTAGATGTAGGGCTATCGCTTATGAAAATAAAAGCCTCTGTTTGCAAGTGCTTAGTATCAGTTAGTCACTATGCTAAGCATTTTCTGTGCACTCTCTTCTCTCATTTTGTACTTCCTTGGGCATATTAGGATACATATCAGTTAATGCAATAGAAGCCTCAATAACAGAGGCTTAGACTGGCTCTAGTACCTTCTGTTTCATTGCTTTGGATTCCTTAAGCTTGTTCCCATCTGCATGATCCAACATGATTTGATATCAGCTCCATGTTCCAAGCTCTGGGAAGGAAGCTGAAGGTCACAGACCCAGAATTACATGTATTGTTTCTGTTTATAACCCTCTTGCTGGAAACCGGTCACCTGACAAGTCTAGTCACAGAGACCGGAAAATGTTGTTACCTGGGAGTCAAGTTTCCAGCTGCAATTGGGGGGTTCGTGAATGTATATTGTATCCAACCGGTAGAGTCTACATCCAGTGTATTTTATTACTCTCCTCATTTTATAGACGAGGAAATCTAGGTTTTAACTTGACTGAAGTAAGAAAGAGAATAAATGGTGGAATAAGGGATTTAAGCCAAGTCTTGTTTGACTCCGTGATCTCCACATCTCACCCCACTGCCATATACCTTCCCTCTCTTTTTTTTATGGGACATGCCACAGGGCATTGTGCAGGAAGATCAAGACAACATCTTGAGAGGTTGCTGACATATTCAGAAGGGAGACTCTAGAGCTGGGTCAGACATTCAAGATCAGCGACCTCCCAAGCTGGCAAAGAAAATTCTGGCAGAGCGACAGATGTTCAGCAGCATGAAGGAGACTTAGGGACCCATGGTATTCGTCTGGCTTCTTCTTGTTCAACCCTGGACTCTGAAGGAAAACTTCTGGTACCTTCAGCGCAAAGATTTTTTTTTAGGTCTTTGGTTCCTGTGGTGGGAAATTAGTCTTTCTTATGGAGTTAGGGTGTTTCACCGCAAGAGAGAGGTGTGTCCCTTAGCACAAATGAAGGCTGGAGCAGGCTTTTGTTTTGTTTTGTTTTGTTTTACAAATTTATATTCAACAGAGGTGTTCAGGTTTTTTCAGTAGGAATTCTTATTCTCCGTGATCCCAGAAGACTAGAAGCCTACGTGGAAACCTTGAATTTTAAGTTTTTTGATGAATATTCAGAGGTGGAGTACCAACTTGATGGCTTGGCTGTTAGAAGCTGAATAAAGCCAGTCATGGAGAATAATTACATTTATGGTACAGTAAGTGTTGGTGAGAGAGGATAGGATGAGGTCTATGAAAAGGATGACATTTGTGATAAGTGTTGGGGCAGAAGTAATTATGGGTAAGTGTTATAAAGTAGAAATATAATGCGAGCCACACACATAACCTTACATTTTCTAATAGTTCACATTAATGAAAAGAAACTAGTGAACTACTTTTAATAATACATTTTATTTAAAACAGTAGCTACAAATATCTACAAATATTATTATTTCAAGTTATAATCAATATAAACATTTAAAGATACTTCACTTTTTGGGGGGGTATGAAGTCTTTGAAATCTGTGTGTGTTTTACATTGACAACAAATCCAACGTGGGCTAGCCTTATTTCAAGTACTCCATAGGTGTATGTGGCTGGTGTCTCGTACTAAGCAATGTGATTGTAGCTAACTACTTCTGGAAGTTTAGCTGTGCAAATCTGCATGGTAGATTTTCAAGAACTCTTAGAGAGCTGTAACATCCCAACACCCCAAATGCCGCTTAACCAATATTGACCCACAATATAATATTCCCAACATGGTCTCAATTGTACTTGTTGTTTCTAATATCAGTTCTATGATATTAAAGAAGTCTGAACACAAAGGGTATTCCCGGACATAGGCTGAGTGAGTTCTGCGTGCCAGGAAATAGTAGCTTCTCCATGATTTTAAAGAAGGCCTATACCAAAGGCCAACTTCCTTGATGCTGGTTTTGTATGTAGGAGTTTCCACGAGAAGAGTATAATTGCTTAGGTAAACATATATTGCTTTATCACTTTTACATATGCCTAAAAATGGAATTTATGTTCCTCTGTTAGTGTTTATCAACCCTGGCTATATATGAGAATTATCTAGAAGTGAGAGACTCTTTGGCAGTCATAACCTTCAGGATGGTTGTTGGGTAGGTCTACATTCCAAGTTTTCTACAAAGCATTTTGATGGACAGCGTGGGTTGAGACCTGCCACTATGGGCCTCTTTCCATATCTGGGAGATAGAAGGTAGTAATTGTCATGAGTGACAGTTAGTTGGCCTGGTTCTGGAAGATGGAAGGAGAGAGGAAATTTTGTGACTCAAAGGTAGAGAGAGCAGAGTGGAAGGAACAAAAAGAAGAAATTTTAGATGGAAAATCCAGAAATGATTTATTATCATCCTGACACAATCAGCCAGACATTACATAGGTAAGGGTTATACCATCTGTCTTCTGGAACATGGTCAACATTTAGAAAAAAAATTATTTGCAGGGTGCTCAGTCTGGTAAGCGTCTGACTCTGAGTTTTGGCTCAGATCATGATCTCACAGTTTCATGAGTTCAAGCTCTGTGTCAGGCTCTGCTCTGACAGCAGGGAGCCTGCTTGGGATTCTCTTTCTCCTTTCTCTCTGCCCCTCGCCTGCTCATGCTGTCTCTGGCTCTCTCAAAAATAAATAAATAAATCAATAATTTTAAAAATTAAAAAAAGAAAGAAACAAATTATTTGCTACATCTCTATTCAAACCCACCCTGTTTGCCTGCCTTTGAGAGACCCTCCAAAAAAAGATTCAATTGCGAATGAAATGTACAATTTTACGGTCGGTGAAGGAAGAAGAAATATGTGATTTTAGAAACTTGAGATATTATAGAACACAGTGTTTCTTGTTAATATTAAAAAAAGAAAATTTTACATGATCTACCCATGTGATTACTTAGGCAAGAAGGTAATTAGATATTTCCCCCACGGTATTATTACAATGAGCATAAATTATCATCCCATAAGTAAATATCAGTATATTTCCACCTTTTAGATGCTTAACAAAAAAGCATTAGTAAGAATTATGGGATTTTTTTTGGTCACATGTCCTCTGTTCCATCATGCCCAGAACTTGTGCTTTGTGTGTGTGGACTGCTTTTCCAATCCCAGCTCATCCTCTCTGCTCATTGCCAGCTATGCACTGATCTGATGATGATGAGCCCGTGGAAATTCAGAATTATAGTACTTGCAAAGGGGGCACCTGGGTGGCCCAGTTGGTTTAGTGTCCAACCCTTGATTTCAACTCAGGTCATGATCTCAGGTAGTGGGATCGAGCCCCACATTGGGCTCTGTGCTGACATTGTGGAGCCTGCTTGGGATTCTTTATCTCTCTCCCTCTCTGCCCCTTGACCACCCCCCTAAATAGTCATTGAAGAGTGAGAGTGGCAGAGAACCACTCAGTGTGTGTGTGTGTGTGTGTGTGTGTGTGTGTGTGTGTGTAGAATCCCAGTTTAGCTGATTCAAGTATGTTCAGTCTAGGACTCAGTGCATGTCTGAGGATTTGTGGTTTAAAGGAGCCCAAAATGAACATAGCTTTTAGTGACAAAACTGATACAGAAGTTTAGGTTTTCTGATAGGTCAGTGATTTGGTCAATATCTTAGCAGTTGGACAGAAATGCCATTTTTTAAAAACCTAGTTTCCTTTAAATATTGGGTGGAAATTTAAAAAATACTTTCTAGCCATCAGATTAAAGAGTTATACTCTATCAATGAAATTCCATATTAAATTCAAACGTTGCTAAGCTTTTCTTAGCTGCCATTTGGCCAGCTCATTTATTGCATTTCCATTTAAGAAAAAAGTAAGATGACTCCTAGGAAAGGGTTAATTCCAAGTAAGAGACAGTCAGGCACACAAGCTTGATGTCATGCCAACAGCTCAGGACCAGAGAGGAAGGGAAATTTTTTTTTTTTTTATTTGACTTTATCTTTTATTTTTTAAAATTTACGTCCAAATTAGTTAGTATATAGTGAAGCAATGATTTCAGTAGATTCCTTAATGCCCCTTCCCCATTTAGCCCATCCCCCTTCCCACAACCCCTCCAGCAATCCTCAGTTTGTTCTCCATATTTATGAGTCTCTTCTGTTGTCCCCCTCCCTGTTTTTATATTTTTGTTTCCCTTCCCTTATGTTCATCTGTTTTGTCTCTTAAAGTCCTCATATGAGTAAATCATATGATTTTTGTCTTTCTCTGACTGACTAATTTCACTTAGCATAATACCCTCCAGTTCTATCCACGTAGTTGCAAATGGCAAGATTTCATTCTTTTTGATTGCTGAGTAATACTCCATTGTATATATAAACCACATCTTCTTTATCCATTCATCCATCTATGGATATTCGGGTTCTTTCCATACTTTGGCTATTGTTGATAGTGCTGCTATAAACATGGGGGTGCATGTGTCCCTTCAAAACAGCACACCTGTATCCCTTGGATAAATGCCTAGTAGTGCAATTGCTGGGTCCTAGGGTAGTTCTATTTTTAGTTTTTTGAGGAACCTCCATACTGTTTTCCAGAGTGGCTGCACCAGCTTGCATTCCCACCAACGATGCAAAAGAGATTCTCTTTCTCTGCACCCTCGCCAACATCTGTTGTTGCCTGAGTTGTTAATGTTGCCATTCCGGCAACTGTCTCATTGTGGTTTTGATTTGTGTTTCCCTGATGATGAGTGATGTTGAGCATTTTTTCATGTGTCAGTTGGCCATCTGGATGTCTTCTTTGGAGAAGTGTCTATTCATGTCTTTTGCCCATTTCTTCACTGGATTATTTGTTTTTTGGGTGTTGAGTTTGATAAGTTCTTTGTACATTTTGGATACCAACTCTTTATCTGATATGTCATTTGCAAATATCTTCTCCCATTCTGTCAGTTGCCTTTTAGTTTTGCTGATTGTTTCCTTCGCTGTGCAGAAGATTTTTATTTTGATGAGGTCCCAGTAGTTCATTTTTGCTTTTGTTTCCCTTGCCTCCAGAGACGTGTTGAGTAAGAAACTGCTGCGGGCAAGATCCAAGAGGTTTTTGCCTGCTTTCTCCTCGAGGATTTTGATGGCTTCCTGTCTTACATTGAGGTCTTTCATCTACTTTGAGTTTATTTTTGTGTATGGTATAAGAAACTGGTCCAGGTTCATTCTTCTGCATGTCGCTGTCCAGTTTTCCCAGCACCACTTGCTGAAGAGACTGTCCTTATTCCATTGGATATCCTTTCCTGCTTTGTCAAAGGTTAGTTGCCCATACGTTTGTGGGTCCATTTCTGGGTTCTCTATTCTACACCATTGATCTGAGTGTCTGTTCTTCTGCCAGTACCATAATGTCTTGATGGTTACAGCTTTGTAGTATAAGTCTGGGATTGTGACGCCTCCTGCTTTGGTTTTCTTTTTCAAGATTGCTTTGGCTATTTGGGGTCTTTTCTGGTTCCATACAAATTTTAGGATTATTTGTTCTAGCTCTGTGAAGAATGCTGGTGTTACTTTGATAGGGATTGTGTTGAATATGTAGATTGCTTTGGGTAGTATCAACATTTTAACAATATTTGTTCTTTCTATCCAGGAACATGGAATCTTTTTCCATTTCTTTGTGTCTTCTTCAATTTATTTCACCAGCTTTCTATAGTTTTCGGTGTATAGATTTTTCACCTCTTTGGTTAGATTTATTCCTAGGTGTTTTGTGGTTTTTGGTGCAACTGTAAATGGGATCGATTCCTTGATTTCTCTTTCTGTCACTTCATTGTTGGTGTACAGGAATGCAACCAATTTCTGTGCATTGATTTTATATCCTGCAACTTTGCTGAATTCATGAATCAGTTCTAGCAGTTTTTTGGTGGAATCTTTTGGGTTTTCCATACAGAGTATCATGTCATCTGCGAAGAGTGAAAGTTTGACCTTCTCCTGGCTGATTTGGATGTCTTTTATTTCTTTGTGTTGTCTGATTGCAGAGGCTAAGACTTCCAATACTATGTTGAATAACAGTGGTGAGAGTGGAAATCCCTGTCTTAGCGTTGGGTCGCTTGTATATGGCTTTTATCATCTCGAGGTATGATCCTTCTATCCCTACTTTCTTGAGGGTTTTTATCAAGAAAGGATGCTGTATTTTGTCAAATGTTTTCTCTGCATCTATTGAGAGGATCAGATGGTTCTTGTCCTTTCTTTTATTGATGTGATGAATCACGTTAACTGTTTTGCAGATATTGAACTAGCCCTGCATCCCAGGTATAAACCCCACTTGGTTGTGGTGAATAATTTTTAATGTATTGTTGGATCCGGTTGGCTAATATCTTGTTGAGGATTTTTGCATCCATGTTCATCAGGGAAATTGGTCTATAGTTTTCCTTTTTAGTGGGGTCTCTGTCTGGTTTTGGAATCAGGGTAATGCTGGCTTCATAGAAAGAGCTTGGAAGTTTTCCTTCCATTTCTATTTTTTGGAACAGTTTCAACTCTTCCTTAAATGTTTGGTAGAATTCCCCTGGAAATCCATCTGGCCCTGGACTCTTGTTTTTTGGCAGATTTTTGATTACTAATTCGATTTCCTTACTGGTTATGGGTCTGTTCAAATTTTCTACTTCTTCCTTTTTCAGTTTTGGTAGTGAATATGTTTCTATGAATTTGTCCATTTCTTCCAGACTGCCCATTTTGTTGGCATATAATTGCTCATAATATTCTCTTATTATTGTTTTTATTTCTGTTGTGTTGGTTGTGATGTTTCCTCTTTCATTCTTGATTTTACTTCTTTGGGTCCTTTCCTTTTTCTTCTTGATCAAACTGGCTAGTGGTTTATCGATTTTGTTAATTCTTTCAAAGAACCAGCTTCTGGCTGGGTTCATTGATCTGTTCTACTGTTTTTGTGGTTTCGATAGCATTAATTTCTGCTTTAATCTTTATTTCCTGTCTTCTGCTGGTTTGGGGTTTTATTTGCTGTTCTTTTCCCAGCTCCTTAAGGCGTAAGGTTAGGTTGTGTATCTGAGATATTTCTTCCTTCTTTAGGAAGGCCTGGATTGCTAGATACTTTCCTCTTATGATTGCCTTTGCTGTGTCCCAGAGGTTTTGGGTTGTGGTGCTATCATTTTCATTGACTTCCATATACTTTTTAATTTCTTCTTTAACAGCTTGGTTAGCTCCTTCATTCTTTAGTAGGATGTTCTTCAGTTTCCATGTATTTGTTACCTTTCCAAATTCTTTCTTGCGGTTGATTTCAAGTTTCATAGCATTGTGGTCTGAAAATATACACAGTATGATCTTGATCTTTTTGTACTTACTTAAGGATGATTTGTGTCCCAGTATATGGTCTATTATGGAGAACGTTCCATGTGCACTGGGGAAGAATACATATTCTGCTGCTTTAGGATGAAATGTTCTGAATATATCTGTTAAGTCCATCTGGTCCAATGTGTCATTCAAAGCCATTGTTTCCTTGTTGATTTTTGGATTAGATGGTCTGTCCATTGCTGTGAGTGGGGTGTGGAAATTTTGATTACAGTAGTGTTTGCCAATCATCTTGTCTCATGATCTAATCCCCAGGCATTTCTTCCTGGTTTTTTGGGAGAGGGTCTTGGAATAAGAACTGAGATCTCTGTCAGTTGTTGAAGAACCACAATGGTTCTACCTGCTAACTTGTGTAATGTGGAGGAGTACCTTGTGGGCAAAGACTATGTATATCCCTTCACTTGACATTGCCAATGGCACATGGATGGATGGAGGCACGAGTCTAAGGTCTGATCAGAACAAGAGAAGATGTTGGAGAGAATGTACCATAGCCTAGAATGGGTACCAGCAAATATTAGCATTGGAGGCAACAGTGGTCACTGGAGGTGGCCCCAACGGCAGCTCTGGAATTGACAACAAGTGGTTTTCCTGTGGCTTCATAGAATGGAGGCGCCACCATTGATTCCATGATAAGAATGGTTTGAAAAACTCCTCTGTTGGTAGAAAAACCTTTACATAGGCAGCAGCAAAGCAGAAGGTGGAGTGGTAGAGAAAGAAAATGGCAAATGTTCGTTTTAAAAAAAATTTTTTTTTAACGTTTATTTATTTTTGAGACAGAGAGAGACAGAGCATGAACAGGGGAGGAGCAGAGAGAGAGGGAGACACAGAATCTGAAACAGGCTCCGGGCTCTGAGCTGTCAGCACAGAGCCCGACGCGGGGCTCGAACTCACGGACCGTGAGATCATGACCTGAGCTGAAGTCGGACGCTTAACCGACCGAGCCACCCAGGCGCCCCGAAAATGGCAAATGTTCTAAAGACACTAAGGGAAATTAGTTTGGGCATATATGATCTAAGGCCTTAGATCCTTCCAGCAGAGATGAGGGGTAATTTGAAATAAGGGTAGGAGATCCATAATAGTTGTGCCTGAGCCAAAGAAATCATGGATTATGGTTATAAATGTGACTCTAAATCTAATTTCAGATTGGTGTAGCCATTAAAGTTACACATGCACAAAAATTTGTAATAAAAATAACTTGTAGTGCACATGTAAAGTGCATAATTCAAATGGTCTGAGCAAATATGTGATGAGAATTGTTTCTCCCCATAGTGCACATAGCCTAGGTTATTTTAGAAGTCATGTTGTATAAAACTGTTTACATCACTCTCACTTGTGGCTATTTTCCCCTTAAGATGGGAAACAAGTGTTATATGAAATTTATAGAACATTTAAATTTTTTAAATGTTTATTTATTTTTGAGAGAGAGAGAGACAGAGTGTGAGTGGGGTTGGGGTAGAGAGAGAGGGAGACACAGAATCCGAAGCAGGTTCCAGGCTCCAAGCTGTCAGCACAGAGTCCGACTCGGGGCTCGAACTCACAAACTGTGAGATCACGACCTGAGCTGAAGACGGATGCTCAACCGACTGAGCTACCCAGGCACCCCTAAATTTATAGAACATTAAAAAATATATATTGTTTTTGCTTTAAGACATTTCAACTGTTATTAAGATGAAGGAAATAGACAGGCAAATCATTTGCTTTAGGTTTATTGAACTGACCTGGATTTGTGTCTGTAGACCCCATTTGGCTCCTAAGTGAGTTGAATCTCCTTAATTGACCTCAAAGGCTAAAAATAAACACTCAGGAATGTATCTTTCTTTCTGAAATGAAGAAATATTTTATGGAGATACATGAAAGATAAAATATTTAGTCAGTTTATACAAATCAACACACATCAATTTAAGTTTACTTTCCTTTTTTTTTTTTTTTTTAATGGAGTAAGAGTTCTAGAACAACATTCAGTTTGGGAAAGAGCATTTTAATCAGATATTTGAGTTTTGAGAATTTCAATAGAATAAGAAAAGTTTCATTTATTGTCCTCTCAGAAAGAACTGCCTGCTTACAGTTAATCAGACAGATTTGCCCAGGAAATTAGGAGACCGTCTATTTGTGTTATCTTTTCCTGTTTCTGTTAATGCTAAAATTGAAACCATTGGTAACACTTTTTACCAACCATTCAGCACAATTATTTTCTGTGTTGTCTTCAAGTTGATGTTAGCAAAACCCCCTAATGGATAACTGTGTTCGTAAGATAATATTTTATAAAATCGTTCGTACATCGTTGGTTGGAGTAAGAATTCTTTTAAGAATGATTTTAACATTGAGAGATGTTGCGTTGCTACTCTGGTTCATGGATGAAAAATGGGCTCACACATTTCAACCACTGGATCTATTTATACGCCAGTGAAATTTATACAGCTTTAACATAAAAATGTGAACATAAGAATGTATACGAGGGTGGAAAGGATGGTTAAGAATCTTAGAATTGTGGAAATGCTAGACCGGAAATCACAAAGCTGGTATTGCAGAAGTCCAAGTCTTTTCCTAATATAAACAGCTGCACAGTAAAAGGACAGAACAAAATGTGACAGAACAATGTTTTCTGCCACATTAGCGATGCGATCATCGTCTTAGCAGCTGGACGTGTTACTGGATTGTTTACCCACATCCTCTGAAATAGATGGTGAAATTTTAAAAGACACAACTTCCTATCAGAATAAGAAGTTACACCATACCAATGCAGTTTCATATACATTCAAACTTTGCAAGCCATGATGTTGACTAGAGTCAATGGTTGCATTTCCATTTTAAGAACAATTTTGTTAGAAAAGTTGTTTGTGACCTTAGTATTTTATGCTCTTAAATATAAATAAGTCCTTCATCTCCAAATAACTCCATTTAGTTTCTTTCAGATCACTTTTGTTTTCTATTAGAGAGAATTTAACAGCAAATTGACCAAAAACCTTATTTAAAAAAAAACCCAGGGGAAGTCCTGAACCCTTTGCTTTAGGAGATAAAGTGTACTTGTCTATAAATTTCCAGAGTTTTCAGAGAAAGGATTATTAATTAAGATTATTTAAACTAAATCTAATAATCCATGGTATTGATTGCTTCCATATTGAAATGTGCTGCACTGTGATGAAAACATTACTACCTGGGCAGACTGGGTGGCTCAGTCATTAAGGTTCCGACTTCAGCTTAGGTTATGATCTCAGAGTTTGTGAGCTCGAGCCCTGCATGGGGCTCTGTGCTGACAGCCTGGAGCCTGCTTTAGATTCTGTGTCTCCCTCTCTCTCTACTTCTTGCCTGCTCACACTCTGTCTGTCTCTCTCTCAAAAATAAATAAACATCAAAAAAAATTAAGAAAACATTACTACCTAAATGAAGTCTTAAACATAGTGCATAAATACAAGTAACCTTAGATCCATGAGGAAGACGTATTATTAAATGAATGATGGCGCAATAAAAAAGGTTAGGGTGGGGCTCTTGGGTGGCTCAGTGAGTTGAGCGTCCCACTCTTGATTTCGGCACAGGTCATGATCCCTGGGTCGTGGGAACGAGCTTCGTGTTAGGCTCTGCACTGACAATGCAAGCCTGCCTGGCATTCTTTCTCTGCCTCTGCCCCCCTCCCCTCTCCCCTGCTCACTTTCTCTCTCCCTATCTCTCTCTCTTAAAAAAGAAAAAAAGATTAGAGGGTGATTGATGTTTAATTTCAGGTAGGTCCTAATTTGAAAGGCAATATTGCACGCTATATACATCAATTTATTTACATGTAGAATCATGCTGCCAGGCTTCAAGCTAGGAAAAAAAAAAAAAAGGAAATCCACCTTGATATTTTTGGAAGGACTTTGAAACATGTGTAAAAAAAAATAGTATATTTATACTTCACCTTTGAATTATCGCCATTACTTAAGTAATGGAAAGATCTTCCAGTTTAGGAGCTAGCTACTTAGGGACACACTCTACCGCTGCGGATTTGAGGTCCAGGGGAGCACAGGATGCATTAATGCCTCGAGGTGCTTTGGGATAATGCCTTGCAGGAATTATGCACTCAACGGCACTATGGTGGTTTGAAAGTTAAGATGCCTCATAATCTACCACGAGGGAGGGCCTTCGGGGAAGAAAGAATATGGCTCAATTAATTAGTACTTGTTAGCAAACTTCTACTGTTACCCTATTTAGATTTTCAAATCACTGATATCTCAAATACCCACAAGATGTGGAAAGGAAGTAAGAATAAGCAGTTGAGAAGGCGAATTTGCCCAACAGGGCACCCGTTCTGGAATACAGGGTTAGTGGTCAAGTAATTGGCACAGGCTAGCTTTTCTGTAAAGATGAAAAAAGAACTATTATCCATTTGCTGTTTTTAACCCGGCTGTTAAAGAAATTCATGCCTTTCAGTTTGAATTTCTGAGTAAGACGAATACTCTTGATGACGACCAACGGACTCCTATGCAAAATCTAATATAAATAATTTAATTTTTGAGAGCGCTCTGGAGCTTTTCTGGGTGTTCCTTTTCTTAAAAAAATTTTTGTTTTAATGTTTATTCGTTGAGAGTGACAAAGAGACAAAGTGTGTGGGGGGGAGGGGCAGAGAGAAAGGGAGACCCAGAATCTGAAGCACGCTCCAGGCTCGGTGCTATCAGCACAGAGCTCGATGTGGGGCTCGAACCCACAAACCATGAGGTCATGACCTGAGCTGAAGTTGGATGCTTAACCCACTGAGCCACCCAGGTGCCCCTGGGTGTTGCTTTTCTATTCTCATTTTGTCTTCTAAGTGCCTATTGTTGGTATTTAGAAAAGTTAATGATTCTTAACGATTACCTGGTTATTTTCAAGCTATTGTGTCAATAATATCTCCTTTGTTCTAAAAGTTTTTTTGTTACATCTCTTATGTTTTCATGGTAGGGAAGCATATCATCTTCAAATAATATTTGCATAAGATATAATGATTTTCAATAGTTTGAGCTCATCTATTGTTCTAACTGCTTTGGTCAAGATTTCTAAGAGAGTGCTGAATAATAGTATTGATAGTGAACATCTAAATCGTACTTTGAGTTCTTGTCATTAACTTTTATTTTTGGATGTTTATTTGGGTTGTGTTGTTCTGTTTAAATATTTAGCATAATACTATGCTTTATCACAGTAAGATGTATTCTTGTATCTTTAGTTGCCTTTAAGTTAAATGTAAAATATGTTTGGGGTGCCTGTGTGACTGTTGATTAAGTATCTGACTCTTTTTTATATTTTAAATTTTTTTTAAGTTTATTCTTCAGAGAGAGAGAGAGAGAGACAGAGTGCGAGCAGGGAGCGAGAGGGGGAGACACAGAATCCAAAGCAGGCTCCAGGCTCTGAGCTGTCAGCACAGGGCCCGATGGGGGGCTTGAAATAACGAACCGCGAGATCATGACCTGAGCCGAAGTCGGACACTCAACGGACTGAGCCACCCAGGCGCCCCAAGCATCTGACTCTTGATCTCAACTCAGGCATTGATCTCAGCCCAGGCATTGATCTCAGCCCCACGTTGGGCTCTGTGCTGGGCATGAACCCTATTTAAAAAAATATATATATATATACACACATATATTTTATATTTTATTATATTATTCATTATATACATAATATATATTATAATATTGTATTTATATATTACAATATTAGATGTTATATATTTACTTATATTCATTATTTATATTATATATATTACAAACATAATATATATGTGTGTGTGTATATACATACACACACACATATATATGTATATATATATAAAATGTTTGTAAATCAACCTTATAAAACAGTATTTGGATTGATTTAGTATGGTAAGGCATGTATAAGTTTGACATAGTTTTCACTTTCTATATTCTATTACAGCCCCTGATTTCCACATATGTATATGTAAACTGGCATTGTGGACATTTAAACCTGAGTTCTTCATACTGGATTTTCAAAGAGGGGAAAATAGGAAGGTTTCCCAAATGTATTCATAAAGTGCATAGCAATTCAGTTTCATTATACTTACATAGCCTTCATGCCTTTAAAAGGAATAGTGTTCGGGAGAATATCCTAGTTTGTAAAATTTTGGTGCATGGCTAGCATCATAGAATGTAAACCGTTTAGTTAGTGATTTAGTTTGCATGCAGTTCTCCTATTTTTATTTCACTGACAGTATATCACAGAAAACATGATGGTTGGTGATAAAAGGCTGAGCTGAAACAGGTGGATTCACAGGAAAAGGACAAGAATGGAGTCGATAAAAACCTCCCAAGGAACAGATAGATGCCTTCAGATTTTCTTCCTCGGGAGCTAATGGAGCTGATTTGAAAGGAAGTGATTGCCTCGTTGAGCCAAGACACTGCCATGATTCACGCTAACCTTCCTCTGGTGGGCAATTTCGTTCTCGCTCTTACAGCCCCCAAGGAACTGCATGGGTGCACACTGGAGTATTTCCTGACCAAAGTTCATGTACACTGTAATTTAAGTAAAAGCCCTGATTACATTCTGTGCTGCTCTGAGTTAAATGATAGGAAAACCTGATATGTGTGGAAGGGCAGAGGCAAGTACATGTGTTCTCCACCCCCAGTTCAGTAAAAAAAATAGCACAAGAAATGAATCAACTGAGGCTGATTCTAAACATTGAATGGCTAATTCTAGGAAGTTGGAAACAACAACAGAGTACCAAGAGTACCTGTAAGACCAGTGTCCTGCTTTATTAATTTATGTATCACATCCAATTGCTTCAATGCATCCTGTAAGATATATATTTACACGTGGGGCTGTCAGATTATTCATCTGAATATAACAAACAGTTAAATGCCAGCGAAATTAGAATCTGTTGTATGTATGTTGCTAGATGCCCTACTTTGAATTTCTCAGTGGGTCTATTAATTTTCCTGTGAGATGATTTTAGATATATCCAAATGCATATTCTGAATGACTAGGGCACTTTCAGAAATTTATCTTATTAGCAACCTACCTTCTGGTAATTTACACCCTATTCAAAAGCCATCCCACTTTATTATAGCCTCACACTATCCAATGAAACTTGAGCAAAGGAGCTAGTAGTGTTAGGAGGAAGTCTGTTGTTTCCGAATGTATCATAGGTTTGCTGTGCCTTACTGTCTTAGACTACTGGATTTAGCCTACTGTATTCAGGTTAGTGGTTTATCAGGGCAAGACATAACCGTAAAGAGGAGGAATTGTTCTGCCATTTAAGTGTAGGTTCTTATCTGACTCATAGGCTGATTTATTGTATAGCAAGAACTTGGCAAAATCATAAGACATTATAAATAATAGGTTATAAGTATTGCAGTATGGCTTCACTATCTCTATAGTCTTGAGAATATAGTGATTTGATCTTGAGTGTAATTCTTAGTGTGAAACAAAGGCATATGCAAAACACGTGACCCTTACTTGTCCTTGAGTTGCGTCATCATCCTTATCTGGCTCTCATTTTTTCCCACGACACTTATCACCACCAAAAAAACCCCCCACAAAACTTATAAAATATACATATTTGTTTGCCTTGATTCTTCCACTCCCAGAATGTAAGCTCTGGGAGGGGAAGGATATTTGAGCATTTTACTTTACTGACATATTCACATAAAAAGCACTCAATAAATACTGGTCGAATGAATAGATAGGAAACATCATACCAGCAGAAAGTGCAAAAACATAATAATCATTTGAACAAAAACATGAGTTAAACTCCATTCTGGGACTAGTGAGGAAGTCTGGACGCCATTACTTACTTTACGATATTGTAACTTCAGGGGACTGAGCAAAATCGAACAGCATCTGCTAACGAAACATGCTTCTCATGTCTTTACGCTCTTTGCATCTTTTTGCCTTTGCCCATGCTTCCCCTTCCATGAAAAATTCCTTTCCCCGGTAGTTTTAGATTTGGCTAATTCCTGATCACATTTTGAAACTTAACGTCAGGTAGCAGTTTCTCCGGGAGTCTTCTCTAAGTCCCCAGTATTATGGGTTAGATGTTCCTGCTATGTGCTAGAACAGAACTCCTTTACCACAGTATTAAATCTTACCAGATTGCATAGTTTCCCTTCCTTGTTCTCTGAGCTCATTGTGCTCTGAAGGCAGAGGCCATGGTGCTTTGTTTGTTCCTTGTTAAAATCCACAAACATAATATTTTGTTCCTAGAGAGCACTTAGTTAAAGAGCAAAGGGAAGAGGGATCTTGGAGGAAAAGATAGAGGGGGTGGGGAATAGAAAGGAAGAGACGAATAAAGAGTGGGAAAAAAGTTGTTCAGTTACTCAAGACAAATCATCTCAGACAGGGAAGACTTTGCAGTAGGTTTCCGAGAAGGGTTGATTTAACAAATGAATTCAGATGTTATGAGTACCTCTGTGTGCCAGGCACACTTCTAGACCCCGAGGGGGCTGCAGTAAACAAAGAGATAATGTCATTGTCCCCATGGAACAATTTTATTTTAGGTTAGTCTGAAAACATGTTTTTTAGGTTTTGATTTTTTTTTTTTAGTAAGGGAGACAGACAATAAACAAGCATAATATTATATATCAAGTATAATATATGTTATATATTATATTGTATATGTAACACAATGTACAACATGATGTAAAATATAGTGGAAAATACACAAATTGTAAAAATATATGAATTATACAACATACATGAATTTTATAAAGACATATGAATTAAGATATATGAATTACATAAAAAATGAATTATATAAATATATGAAATAGAAATAATGAATTCTATAAAATATATAAAATACATGAAATATATATTCATAAAATATATGAATTATATAAAATATAAGAAAAAATATGTGAATTATATAAAATATATGAAATACAAAAAATATATGAGTTACATAAAATATGTGGATTATATGAAGGTATATGAATTATATAAAAATATATGAAGTTATGAAATATACAAAAATATACGAATTACATAAATTATATGAACTACATAATGATATAGAAATTATATAAAGATATGAATTATATAAACTATATGAATTCCATAAAATTAATATAACAAGATAACATAAGATAAGAAAGATAAGATAAGCTAAACTTTGGGGATGCTAAAAGGGAACCCGCGGATTGCCTGTCTTACTTTGTAAAGATTCCTTATTAGCGTTTACCTGTCCTCTCCCAGAATGCAGAGCACAACATAAATCACTCCAGGCATGGCATTTATAACTTACATGTGTGCCTCTGCCCAGAATGAATGTGGGAGGAACGATTTGCATAGATGTCAAAACCATACGTGGACCTTTGAGGGGCCCACCTCCCAGGGGCTTGCGGAAGCACCCAGCCTTGAGGGGACACTCGAGGGGGGGCGGCTGGAGTCTCCCAGCAATCCCAGGGGGCAGGCCCCCTTGCACAGCTGGGCGGGACCCTCATTTCTCCACTGACAGCAGGGATTGAAAAATGGTTACGAACCAAATAAATTTGGCTAATACATTTGGTTACAAAGCAAATCAACTTCTCCAGACTTCTGGTTAAAAATGACTTCCCTCTGTTTCTTTCTCCAAGGTCTTGATTCTCTCGGTGTTATTTACTAAGTCGTTTCAGGAGACAAAGAATTGAGTTTTGTACTTGTTGGGGGGAGATTGCAGGATCTGGGCACCGATTGTTGACGGCTGTCGCTTCCGTTAATAGTAAGAAATAGACCACCCCTTGCGCTTTCATATAGGCGAGTTATTTTGCGAGCATATTGAAGACTGAGCTTAGGGTACCACAGTGCTTTGTAGTAGAGGGGGAAAAAAACCAAAAACAATCACAGTGAATGAGGGAGAACGGCTGTGTTATTGCAGTACACAAGACTTTGATTACATACTGCCAAGATTCATACCAGCCTAGTGGTTGTTGACAGATAAAGTAACAAAAATGAAACTCATTTATTTATTTTTTTCCTTTATTGAGACCTCAAGGAAAAGCAGATTTTCAGTTCTTGTACTTACTACGTTGATGGAACAGAGACTGACAGCAAAAATGTGCCAGTCCAGAAATATAAATTAAACCTCGGTTCATATCAAAATTCCATTTAGTCTTGGAAAAGGAAACGCTGGTTGGATTATTTTTGATCCTAAATCAAATATACTGTGGAGTATCACCGTGTGCCTAGTATATGTTAACCCTTTCCTGTGAACAATACTTTCAAAAGTACTATTGTTTTCAGACTACGATGCTTTATTTCTTGGACAGTGTTGGAGGCAACTTGAATTATCGTCAGAGTAGGTTATATTTTACTGAGTTCAAATTACTAGCAACGGACATGTACATTTCAGTCTGCAGGAAGTATGAAACTAGATTTGGAAAATTGATAACAGGCCCTTTTCTCTCTTACAAAGTCATATTCGATGCTGCAGGTTGATTATCGAGATAAGGACAAAGGTAAGTGGGAAACATAAAGTGAGAGTTTTTGGTTAGTTTGTTGAGAGCATTCATGTGTTTTGACCAAATTTCTGACTGCATCATTGGTACCTTCCCTTCATGTAACTTAACTTGACAGAACAAAAAAGACCTATAAGCAATACCATCTCTCACTTTCTTTTTTCTCTGTCTCTCTCCCTCTTCCTTCCTTCCTTCCTTCCTTCCTTCCTTCCTTCCTTCCTTCCCTCCCTTCCCTCCTTTCCTCCTTCCTTCCTCCCTTCCTTCCTTCCTTCCATTCCTTTCTTCCCTCCTTTCCTCCTTCCTTCCTCCTTTCCTTCCTTCCTTCCCTTCCTCCTTCCTTCCTTCCTTCCTTCCTTCCTTCCTTCCCTTCTTTCATTCCTTCCTTCTTTTCCTCCTTCCTTCCTTCTTTTCCTTCCTTCCTTCCTTCCTTCCTTCCTTCCTCCTCTCTCTCTCTCTCTATTTTCTCTCTCTCTCTCTCTTTTTATTCAACTGTCAACATGGAAATTTTCTACAGTTTCTCATAATGAAGGTACTAGTAAGTCGATGACAGAATTCTGGAAACAACAACACAGTTTACTTTGGGAATGATATACAAGCAGGCAAACACAACGATCGGTGAACTTGAAACATCACTGTAATCCAACAATGTCCATTTTTTGAGTCTATCCTAAACATAATTTTGCTTCAGTTTTTTATATTATTATTCTAAAGTCTACATTTGATAATTTTCTCATTAATTTTTTAGCAACCGAAAGATAGCATGAACTTGTTTCTTGAATTACCTTTTCTGACCTTTTGCAAGATGATAATTACAAAAAAGGAGGCCTGGAAGGACTTGTACAAAAATTAAGCTTATAAAGTAGCTAAAATGGCCCTTCTGTGCTGGTGTCGATTTCAAAATTAACATTTTGGTTCATGTGCTTCTAATAATCACTGACCCTTACTTCGTGTACTTTCCACAGGAAATGAATACAGCAGAAATTACTTTGACCCACTGATGGATGAGGAAATAAACCCAAGGCAGTGTGGGATGGAGGTCAGCAGAGAGGGTGAGCTAGAATTAAGTATGTAATTTTTGTGTCAGAATATTCTTTTCCATTCATGAAAATGAGGTGACAAAGATCACACATGCAGTTCCGTTTAGATTTTGCAGCTTACAATTTAAATGGTAAGTTTTAACCACTAACAACGTGATGGGCAGCGAAGGTAATTTTTGATCAAGGACAGCCAGCTGGTCAGATAGAAGCAGCAAGAATTTGCTTTCATTTGACACGGGGCCTTAAGCAGTTTGGTGTCATTATAAGGCCTGTGTTATGTATATGAGGCGCATCATTCCTTTCCAAATGCCACCTCTGCTCCTTGAGCTTAAAATGAGCATTCTTGGATGCAGCGCAAAATTCATCTAGCATATGGAGCTTCCGTGCCTAGTGACTACTGAATTCCTTTCATTGGAACGCATGGAACCACCACTTAAGTTTTGAACCACAAGGTGCAGTGATATGACTTCTTATTTCTTCTTCTGTAACCTTGAGTCTGGTTGCAGTTGTAAAATAACAAAGACCGTATTTCACCGTTGGGCGCCAGTCACAGAATCTGCACTTTTTAGTGAAAGAGAGGGGTAAATCCTCTGATAAAAGGGATCAAACACAGTGCAAACATTTTTCGAAAAGACAGTTTTCAGTAACTATGTCTAATTTTAGACGATACAGGATCCACAGGTATCATCAAAAGAGACATGTACAAGAGAAGGCGAGGACTTACTCTCAGGATAGTTTTTAGCAGTAGCCCAAAGCAAGGTGAACTGAAAACTGAAAAAAAAAATCCCAGCCTTTTATTTGCCCAATACACTTGGGGGATGAAAGGTAATCCCAGTGAATTCTGGAGAGGACTTATTGGTTGTATTCTTCTTGAAGTCTGTTTTAATTCCTCGGAGATCACAATATATAGTTGCATTGGGGGGATTTTTGTAATGTCAGGACGAAAGTGGACTTAATAAGATGTTCGATAAGATATGAATGGCTCTACCCATGGACAAGTAAGTGTAATGGAATAAAATATCGTGGGTCACTCTCCCTTAGTCCGCAGTGATTGTCCAATGCCTGTACTTCCCTCTGGGTCCTACATTTTCAAGCAGGTGGCCATCTTTACATCCAGTTTGCCAACTATCTTCACCCTGGTTCAGCTTTGTTCTCATATTCATTTGTTTATCATTTGCTTTTTTCCCCCCGAGTCAATACAGCTTTTATCGCATCTTGAAAATATCACAGATACGTCTGAAAAAATCACCGGCATCTTGCTGTTTCTGTAGCTGGACGACTTAGATCTTACTCATCAGCCCTGGTGAACTGTTCCTTTCTCAGAAACATAGATAACATTCCCAAATTTTCTGACATCCTTGTTTTTTTTTTTTTTTTAATTTTTTTTTAATGTTTATTTATTTTTGAGACAGAGAGAGACAGAGCATGAACGGGGGAGGGGCAGAGAGAGAGGGAGACACAGAATCGGAAGCAGGCTCCAGGCTCTGAGCCATCAGCCCAGAGCCTGACGCGGGGCTCGAACTCACAGACTGCGAGATCGTGACCCGAGCTGAAGTCGGATGCTTAACCGACTGAGCCACCCAGGCGCCCCTGACATCCTTGTTTTTAACTGTTGTAGCTTACCTAGTCAAAGCAACTGAGTTCAATCCAAGTTCAATGTCGTTTGCCTCAAGAATTCACTCATCTTTCTGGGCTTGAGAGATTGAACAAACAATGTCGGGCCTCATCGAAACCCAGCAGATGTATTTCTCACCCAAGAAATTCCGGATTCCAACAGGAGAACCATTCTCCTGAATAGCAATGTTGATGGGGAAGTGAGCATCCATAGACCTGATCTTGTAACGGAAGCCCAGTGTAACGCCCTTGACCGTGGTCTGTATGTGACTACGGATGCTGCAAACAGTAGCCAGTTTTTTCTTTTTTAAAAATTTTTAAAAAATATTTATTTTATTTTTGAGAGAGAGAGAGAGACAGAGTGTGAGCAGGAAAGGAGCAGAGAGAGAGGGAAACACGGAATCCAAAACAGGCTCCAAGCTCTGAGCTGTCAGCACAGAGCTCTACACGGGGCTCGAACCCACGAACTGTGAGATCATGACCTGAGCCGAAGTTGGACGCCCAACCGACTGAGCCACCCAGGTGCCCTGCCAGTTCTTTTCTGTTTCCCACCATTTGTCAAGTCAGAACCTCTTCCTTTTCTTTCCAAAGAGACTGAGCTCTGTATTGACCTGATTTAAGTCCCTTCACAGGATTCCTCCGGGGCCCTTCACGAGAACAGTGCTTCCCTTCAGAGTGATGTCAACATTTTCTGGAAGGTTGTCAGTCTCATTGCTGAGAATCGTCTTGATTCTTGCAGTAGGTGTGGCAAAGCTATTTATAATTTGTTCTCTACTTACTTCCAAAACAGTTTGAGGCAACGTATAATAGAAATGTAAATGTATGTGGTGAAAGCAGAGTTCAAATATAGATGAAAGAGGGATTTGGGGGCACCAAAAAAGGGAGAAGTAAATGTATGAGAAATAGAGGACGGTATTATACCTATACTCAAGCACTTATCTTACTTTGTGCTTCCTGGAATTTAAATATAAAGGGACATATGTTAGACAACGTTCAATGTTTCGTAGAATTTATGACTCTTTTTCAGTGTCAACAATCTACCAACACCACCACCATTTTCTCTTTTTAGCAATAAGTCCTGGCAGGATAGTATGTTAATTTTTATGTAACAAAGATTGTAGAAACAATGGACAATTGGTTCTTGGCTCTTGGTAAATACACTTTACTTAATATGGACTTCAGATCTCAGTGCTTCTATATACCGTCCACTCCAAAGCTACATAGCGTTTTATTATTTTACAATTGTGTATATGATTTGATGTAGGTAATATTAGCTTACGTGTCAGGGGTCTCCAAAGAAACAGAGCACAGAACCAATAAATAGGCTTTCTTTTTGTTTGTATGTATTACATAATAATAATATACATGTATATAATACATATATTTTATGTATATATATATGTGTGTGTGCATACACACACACACACACACACACACATACACACACACATACAGAGGGAGAGATAGAGACAAAGAGTGACAAAAAGAAAGGGAGATTTATTTTTATTTTCCGAAATTGGTTCATGTGACTGTGGGGGCTGGCAAGTCGATCTGCAGGGCAGTAGGGCAGGCTGGTAGGATGGAGATTCAGGTAAAAGTTGATGTGAAATTCAGGCAAACATTGATATGCAGTCTTGAGACTGAATTCATCAGGGCAACAGACTGGAATGGAGGCATAGTTTCTATCTTGCCGTGTTGAGGAGAATGACTTCTTTGGGAAACCTGCATTTTCCCGTATGTCTTCAACTGATCAGATGAGGCCCACCCACATTATGTAGAGTAATTCGCTTTACTCAAAGTGTACCAACGTAAATGTCAATCACATCTAAGAAATACCGTCACAGCAGTATCAAGACTGACGTTTGACCAAACCACTGGGCCCCACAGCTTACCCCAGTTGACACATCAAGTTAACCATCACATGTTGAATTTATTTAATAATAACTAATTCATAATAATACCTTACAGAGTGTTGAGGCCCATGGATTTGACACACAAAATGTGTTTTCCCTGATCACCAGACTTTAATTATGCTTCTCTTTCTCTCATCACTCTTTTTTTTTCCTTTGACATGCATCCTAGTTATTATTTACATATTTATTGCTATACTTATTTCTTTAGCAGCTTTCTTTTCCACTAAACCTTAAAGGTCCTTAGACTCCAGCGTAATGTTTGGCTCATAAGATACATGAGATCTCGTTCTTTGTTGCCTCTCAGCATCTCTGCTGTTCCTACCCAGTCTCGAGTGAACACCAGCTCCTATCTGGAATATTTTGGACTGCTTTTGTCCACATCCGTGCCTTCTCTCCTTTAATCTGTTGTCCACACAGCGTCTTGCCACCCCCTCATTGATGCTCTCTTATTGTTGCCTATTGCTTTCAAGGTAAAGACCAATATACTGTCCTTCTTCATCTCAGGTTCCTGCCACGTGCTCACTGTGCTCTGGCCACGTGGGACTTCTTCTTGTTCCTTATATTCATGGAGCTCTTTCTGGACACCAGACACTCACAGGTGCTGGGGCAGCCTCCTTACTGGCCATTGGACTCTCTTCCCGAAGTTTTGGCTTAAATGTCAATTTTCAACTCCCTTGACTAACCAAGGTGATGTTTCCCTGTATACCTTCTTTATCACACTCATACGGAATGATCACTAATCTCTTTATTAGTGAGGTTATCCGTGATATGTATTTCTCCCCATATTCTGAACACAGAGGGCAGAGATATTGCTTACCTTGTTCACTGATGAACTTTTTTAAGTTTATTTTTTTTTATTTTGAGAGAGACAGAGTCAGCGTGAGGGGAGGCGCAGAGAGAGAGGGAGACAGAGAATCCCAAGCAAGCTCTGCCCTGCCAGCACAGAGCTAGACAAGGGGCTTGAACTCACGAAACTGTGAGATCGTGACCTGAGCTGAAACCAAGAGTCGGACACTTAACTGACTGAGCCACCCAGGTGCCCCATGCTGATGAATTTTTAAATCTTACCGCAGCAGATGGCATAGAACATGAGTCGACTTGAGGAATATTTGTTGAGTTCGTGTATAAATGACTAAACAAACGTGAAGTGCTAAGCATAATATCCAAAACCTGGCAAGTCTTCTGTAAACATTGGTTATTATGACTTACTGAGTGCTCAAGGGATGTCTTCAGGTGGGTATAGTAGCTCTGACCCACCAATGCAAAATCACCCAAAGTAGTTGTTATTATTTCCACTTTTAAGATGAAGAAACAAGCTTAGAAAGATTTAGTATTTTTCTTCAGATCACAGAGATCTGGCAAGCATGGAGGGGACCCCCATCTTTGGCTCTCTCTGTTCTCTTTCCCCTCGGGAGTTACATTTGTGCTGTTGGCTTTCTCTACCTTTCCCTTTGGGAATATTTCTGGAGGGGAAAATAAGCAGATTCATCCAAATTGTTGAATTTGAGTTTGAAGGGGACATTCTCTTGTTTTCAGTTTCTGTCTTATGTAACCCGTTTGACTTTCCAGGGTTTTATTGGGGCATCATTGAGGGGGTTTCCCTACCGGGTCTGCCTGGTAAGGAAAGAAACCAGAACCTCTATAACAATTATTGGTTAGGGGTCTCTTATTCAGGTTTCTCTCATACAACACCCCAAAAGTGGTCTAGAATTCATTACTTCATAGTGAAAACACAAACACTAATTCAGAATCACAGAATCTAAACTATTGAAAAAGTATGCACTTCATACACTTGCTAAATGGTTAACAAACAAGTTGGGGGGGGGGGTGGCTGCCCTTTGCTGGGTACCTACTCTATGCCAGGAATGAAGCGAGGTGCTTTACGTGTGTTATCTTCTTAACCCTCACAACCACTTCATCTTTGGGGCAAGGAGATTCGAGTTCAGGGACTCTAAGAATCTGCCTCAGGTTACAGAGCGAGTAAGTGGCAGAGTTGGGATCTGGAAGTAGGTTCGCCTCTCTCTAAAGATGTTATCTCTGTATTGATCCCATTTACCTTTTGGCTATCCATTCGTTTTAACATCCAAATGTATGTTCATTTATTCTTGTCTGTGACCCCCATCGATGTATCAGGACCACCAAGTCCTTATATTGAAGCTTTTATTACATCTGTAGGTATTTCCCCATCTATGCCTTTGCTATTGCTCATTGTTAACTTCCAAATAAGATTCTTTTATGAGCCATATATCAGCTTTGTAAGTTTTGTAACTGTTCCACTAAGAGTTATAAAGATCCAGGCAATGCTGGAATGCAAGTTCATGCTTCCCTGATGCAAAATTTGCAAAATGGCTTCCAGAAATGGCCCCTCTCCATTTTCCCAAAGTGTTGGGGTGGTAGGAGGTTTGTGCTGGCCCTTGTCAGGAAAAGAACGCTTGCAGGTCAACTGCTACTTGGGAAAGCCATCTGCAGGATTCAATGAGCAGAAGCTACTAACTTTAAAGACCTTTTTAGGTTGCCCTTTCAACCATTCTATCTGACTCCAGCAACCTAAGCCTATGAGTATAGGCTACACTGGATTTTTTCCCCAACACTAATGTTCAAAAGATCATAAGCATGGATAGAAAGGGGAGACCTGGAATTTTCAGGAGCTTCTAACTGGCTCAGTGAAGACCCCTCAAGGCTCTTCTAGACCACTTGGTGGTAGAGTTTCAGGTGTGAGTTCCAGAATTAATGACCATCTTCAGTATTGGCTCACCCATGGAGTGCAAAGAGAGAGATAAGTAGTAAGAATACTTGGGCTGGATTAAAACTACTACTGTAAAAGTGCAACCACAGTTTAGCTGGTTCACTTGCCTTCTATAGGAAGGGGAACATATTTGATGTATGTATGTATATTCGAATTCTAAGACTGGGGTGGTCATCCACATTAGCATCGTTTATGTTTGGTTCTTTCCAGCAGCAAATCTACCTGGATGATTCTTTAAACCCTCTTTCAGTGTCGTGTTTTTATGATTATGTGTTTTTTTCTTTGATTCTTTGGTTGTTTGTGTTTTTTGTACTGACATAACCTTGTTACTTTAGGTTCACAAAAGAACTAAGTAGCATTTGTATTTGCTATTATATTGCATTAGCATATATATGGGAATCTAAGACCACCTAACACCACCCATGTTTGTTGTTTCTTATATATATTCAGTAAAAAATAAGTTATACGGCGAGTATTAGTAGAAAATGTTCATTTTGCTAAAATATTCTTTTCTATGATTTGACAAACCATAATGGCTTGTTCTGAAATGACTCTTGTGTAGTATATATCATATTCCATTGAATATTAGATCACTTTTAATGGAGAAGAAGTATCCTATTATGAATAGCCTGTGATATACATTTAAAAGTCCTTGTTCCAGTTATCATTGATTTACTAAAGGTTTTTTTTTTAATTTCAGAACAAGGCAGCATATTGGATAGAATTTGTGTCTATGACCTATAAATAACTAAATAGCCATAATGGTTGATAATTTCTTTTTGTAATTAAATTAACTGATGAGAAAGTTACCATAAATATGTTCTTTTAGCACCCCTGCAAGTTGATACTAGAATTCTCAATGATCGATTAATGAAGCTGTTTGAGGAGAGAGGACAAGGAGAAGCCCAAGGTAAGAGACTAATTATTTTCAACCTTTTGTATTAACATTAGTTGCAAATTCATTAAGACGGTTTCTTGCAAAAGCTAATCTGTATTAAATATAACCATTGATTGGTGGCCTATGTGTGCTTCTGATGGCTGAAAATCCCTAAATATAGCTAAAGTTGGGGGGAAAGCTAAACATGGCCCAATTTTCTATAAGTACATAGAATTTATAACCCTAAATGGCAAAAATGATTTACTTACTATTGCGGGATCTTACAATGGCATATGGCATATTTGGATTCTCTAATATGAAGCCATTCTTTTTAAAGAGTGTGTTTTAGCTTTTAAATAAGTGCTTTGGGTGATAGAAGACAAGTAGTATATTGTCTTCAATCTTAGCATGGGAGTTCATATTTATGAATGTTAGGCTCTTTAAGTAAGTAATTCTCATGTGTATTAATCTAGGAATTTAAAGGTAATCCCTTAAAAACTAAAATCTAAATTCTTAGGTTAACACATACAAATTCATGCCAGAACCACACTGGAGTTTTTACCAAAGCATTAAGTGTCAGTTGTATACACATGCATTCAAATTCATGGGGAAAAATTCTATTTTTTTTTTCTTTAGTGTTTGCTTAGTTCTTCTCAAATGATCATTTTGTCTTTCTTATTTATTTAAAAAATTTTTTTTTAACGTTTATTTATTTTTGAGACAGATAGAGACAGAGCATGAACGGGAGAGGGTCAGAGAGAGGGAGACACAGAATCTGAAACAGGCTCCAGGCTCTGAGCTGTCAGCACAGAGCCCGACGTGGGGCTCGAACTCACGGACCGCGAGATCATGACCTGAGCCGAAGTCGGCTGCTTAACCGACTGAACCACCCAGGCGCCCCTTGTCTTTCTTATTTAAATAATTCTTTAAAATTCATGTGAGGAGGCAGGACTCATGGTTAAGCCCTCTATATTTTATGGTATTTTTCTATTGACTTTATGTTTAATCTTCACCATTTACTAACTGTGTGACCTTGGGCCAATTTCTTAACGTTTCTTTGCCATTTCTGTCAAACGGACATATCACACTTGCCACAACGGGGTAGCTACGGGGATTAAATTATTAATTATTATGTGGGCAGACATCATAAGCACATACAGGGAATAATGAAGGTAACTGATGATAACTGATAATTGATGAAATGATGGTGAAGATAATTGATGATAATGAAAATATTAACACCAGCTAAACATTTACTGAGTTCTTACTAGGTGCCTGGCACTGTCTTAGGACCATTCTATTCTAAATAGTGTAAATATTAATTTATTTAAATGTCATAACAATTCTAAAGGTTAGGCCCCGTTTTTATTTATTTATTTATTTATTTATTTATTTAACGTTTATTTATTTTTGAGACAGAGAGAGACAGAGCATGAATGGGGGAGGGGCAGAGAGAGAGGGAGACACAGAATCGGAAGCAGGCTCCAGGCTCTGAGCCATCAGCCCAGAGCCCGACGCGGGGCTCGAACTCACTGGCCGCGAGATCGTGACCTGAGCTGAAGTCGGACGCTTAACCGACTGAGCCACCCAGGCGCCCTTAGGCCCCGTTTTTAAATCCCCATTTACAGAATAGCATCCCCTAAAAATTTTATTCCTGCCTAGATACATCTCCCCTTTGCTTTTTAATGATCAGATTGTGTAACTTTTTATTTCATTTTGTCTTTATAAACCAAACAAACTCATTTTTCAAGCCAGCTTGATCCCTCGTTTTGAGAAATCCTAACTTGAATAATCAATTAGTCAGGACTCCCCCGGAAAGCAGAATGCAGTAAAACCAATAGAAAGAGAGAGTTATGGGGGCTGGCAAGTCTGAAATCCTTAGGACCCACTGGTAGGGTGGGGATTCAGGTAAGAGTTGATATGAAATTCAGGCAGGAGTTGAAGGCTTGAGTCATAATCTCACAGGACAGCTGGCTGGAGATTCAAGTAAGATAGAGTTACAGTCGTGAGATGGAAATCCACAGAGCAGACCAGCAGGCCAAGAACTCAGGCCACGTTTCCTAGCTTGCAGTCTTGAGACTCAAGTCCTTCCTTTTTGGGACACCCCAATCTTTTAGTCTTAGGGCTTTCAGATGACTGGGTGAGGCCCACCCACATCATGAAGGGTGATCTATGTTGCTCAAAGTCTACTGACCTTCTAAATGTTAATCACACCTACAAATCCCATTGGATGGCAACATCTAGACCCGAATGTGAACAAACAGGATGCCACAGCCCAGCCAAGTGGACACATAAAATTAAACATCATAAATGGTTATGTTTGAGTAAGTGAGACGTCTATATTTTTAGTCTAATATCTGAGTCAGCAAATAGATATTGAATACCTTTTTGTGTGTGTGTGCTAAACATTGAGCAATGCACGTTTGTATCGATCATGTCCCTTCGATTCTGACACGTCTTTGCAACGTGGATCCTGGAAGCCACCCAGGTACACGTTTACAGGTAGCACCTAACAGGCTTTCGAAATCATTTGTGAGCTTACAAAAGGCTTATGGAACTTGCAGAGTGAAGAGTCAGGCTGCTTATCAGTTATATTATACATGAGGATATAATTGAGCTCTAGAAGGTTTAAAGACTCGTGCAAGGCAAGACAGTGTATCCGTGAACAAGGAAGAAAGGCCAACAGGACTCTGGACACTGTAGTCCAGTGCTCTCTCTCTTCAGTTCCCCGCCTCACATCTTGCTGGAAACCAAGCTCTCTTCCTTTGGTTAAAAGTGCCCAGAGTTTTGTTAAAATTCTAACTTTGGAAGGCGTGGAAAATCCCATATTTTATCTTCCGGCGTTTTTGTTTCCGAGCCTGGAAGAGAGACGTTTGTTTTATATTTACAGTGTCCATCCAGCTAGATGAAGAAATGCATTTTGTAGATGCTACCGTTTTCAGATGATCGAGAGAGAAATAACGTACATGCAGCGTTTATAGGCATGCAGACATTTCTATGCAAATAAACAAGGCAACCCAAATAAAGCCCCTCTGTGTTTGCATAGCTTGGGAACTGTTCTCAGCGTTCCCCACTTGAAAAATGAACCTGGGGCGCCTGGGCGGCTCGGTTGGTTAAGTGTCTGACTTTGGCTCAGGTTCGTGAGTTCAAGCCCCACATAGGGCTCTGTGCTGACAGCTCAGAGCCTGGAGCCTGCTTCGGATTCTGTGTCCCCCCTCTCTCCCTGCCCCTCCCCCACTCATGCTCCGTCTGTGTCTCTCTCTCAAAAATAAAGAAACATTAAAAGAAAAGAAAAATGAACCCAAGTGCACTGGCCTCTTCTGAACCTCTTCATCTCCTAAGTTGGTTTTAACAAAACAACAAGAACTGGTAGGTGTTGTGGTAAACAACATGTAATATTAAGGCACAGAAACACAGAGTATCTACACTTCAGGATCTATATGGTAAGTGGGAAAAAAGGCTGGAATGCGGAACCTATACTTTACCCACTTTGTGAGCATCACAGGAAGAGGAACAAAAGTTGTTGGCGTTGTGGTTGTGTTTTAATCTTAAAACTTGCCCCGGGCTTTCGCGATTTCCTGGTACATTAGACAGAAAATAATTTGCTTAAACTGTAGATTACGGAAAACCAAGCTTTATCCCCTATAAGACAAAAAAGTGGTTAGATTACTGTGTGTTCAGCCAACGTTAAATTGACATAGAGAAAGTCAAGTTTCATGTGATCCTTTTGGGGTAAATAGATGGGAGCTGCCAGGAGGAGATTTTGGATTCTGAAGAGACAGTGAATTCCAGAAAGAGACCGGAATCCCACAAAGAGGGCAGCGAGGCATCTGAAGGATATGTTCAGAAAAATACAATTCTGCTTGGAAGTTCTTCTTTGGAACAGGTCAGCATTCAAATATACATCGCTAAATGTTAAAATAATCGCTCTCCTTTTTAAAAAATATTTATGTATTTTGGGGAAAGCACAAGTGGGGGAGGGGCAGAGACAGGGGGACAGAGAATCTGAAGTGGGCTCCGTGCTGACAGGCTGACAGCAGAGAACCCCATGTGGGGCTCGAACTCATGAGCCCCGAGATCATGACCTGGGCCAAAGTCCCACACTCAATTGACTAAGCCACCCAGGTGCCCCAAGATCATCTTTTTCTAAGATAACAGTTGAAATGTCGGTCCTGCCCATTGTCTCTTGATTTTCCCAACCCATGCCTGTCTAGAACGCATGATTCATGACTCACCCAAGTCTTTTCCCTCATTTCTCGTACATGTTGTATCATGCAGAACTCATGCTGTTTCTCAATATCAATCCCAGCCCTCACACAATTTAGTTTTACTTCATCCGGTTTTACTTCATGCTAAGCTTGCTCACAGGTAGCATATTATGAACGGTCTGCAATGAAATCTGAAAACAGCATCAACATACTTGGATACAATTAAGAAAGTCCTTGGATCTGTTTTGCATGACACGTGAATAATCCGGTATTTGTGAAGTCACCGTTTAAAAGGGAACTTGGACATTTTAACTGTTGTGACTCATGCCCCACAAGGCCGTCTGTAGCCCATGGATTGTGTTGCCTTTGGAAACACTTTCCTGTTTTCTGTATGTGTTTCTGTTGATCCATGATGTGACATTATGTGCTCAGATCCACCAAAGAGAGAAGCGTTACACATGGGTAGTTCCAGAGGGGGGTGTGTGTGTGTGTGTGTGTGTGTGTGTTGTTGTTGTTGTTGTTTGTGAAAGGTAAGCTGATTCAGGCCAAAAAGGAAAAAAATATCACGAGGGACAAGTTACATCCCCAGAAGGAGATGACTCATACATAAAATATCCAACACAAAGGAGGTACTCCTTAAATGGCAGGAAAGAAAGAATGGCGTTCTTCCCAGGGGAAAACCTAGTTATCTGCAACTGATTAAGAACAGGTACATCATATACAATAAATGATAAGAAATGTCCAGGAAGAGAGTTTAAAGATAAAATTATTTTATTTTTCATTCAATACTTATTGGAAAAACAAGGTATTGTTGCGCCCCTGAATTTCTTCTGTGATCAAGTTTGTTAAAGCTATGCACCTAATTGATTGGTTTTGTTTCTGGCTGGGTCATTCTCAGACCTAAGTCATTTCATGCCTTTCCTACAGGCTTTCTAATGTCTAGGAGATAGAAAACGTCTTCATAAAAATTCGTAGGGTTAGTTTATTCAATTAAGTCACCAGGCTTTTGGGAGGTTTTAAGACACGATTTATGTGTAATATGCCATAATAAGGAAAATTATTTTCAGTTTTTGTCTTGATTTTACAAATAAAATGTTGGATTTGGTGTAGTGGAGGAATAATATGCTAGTTTGAACCAAGCTTCTTCCAGGGGCACATTCTGAAAAGCTTACCAGTGTGTAAGGTGCTTGGGTGGCTCAGTTGGTTAAGCATCTGACTTCTTGATTTCGGCTCAGGTCATGATCTCAGGTTCCTGGGATCGAGCCCTGTGTCAGACTCTCCAGTGACAGTGTAGAGACTGCTTACGACTTTGCCTCCCTCTCTCTCTGTCCTTCCCCTACTAGGGTGCTCTCTTTCTCTCTCTCAAAATAAATAAACATTAAAAAAAGCTTATCAGGGTGTATTAGCTACCCTTACTTTTTTAAATCCTTTTTTTTTTAAGTTTATTGACTTATTTTGAGAGAGGGGAGAGAGGCTGAGAGAGAGGGAGACTCTCAAGTAGCCTCTTCCCTCTCAGCACACAGCCTGACACAAGGCTGGAAATCACAAAAGTGTGAGATCAGGACCTGAGCTGAAATCAAGAGTGGGATGCTCAACCCACTGAGCCACCCCCTTTTCTAAATTCTTTACAACTGACTGG
This sequence comes from Panthera tigris, assembly GCF_018350195.1. Taxonomy (NCBI): domain Eukaryota; kingdom Metazoa; phylum Chordata; class Mammalia; order Carnivora; family Felidae; genus Panthera; species Panthera tigris. The sequence continues at coordinate 18,679,819 of NC_056664.1, forward strand.
CATTTGGCAATGGGACTGAATCAAATCTAGTATTCTGCATGAGTGAAAATCACATCTAAACCCTCATTCCCCAAATACGAGCAAAAATGGAGAAGTGTAAAATCCATAATGAAATCTCCATAAATAAAAGACGGATTTCGTAAGACACTTTAACAGATTAACCAGTATATTTTCTGTAGGCCGGACTGTACTTACCTCTGTGGTTAATATGGAAAAAGTTTTGGAGATGAAATGGATTTTTATTTTTATTTATTTAAAATAATTTTTTTAGATGTTTATTCATTTTTGAAAGACAGAGAGAAACAGAGCACAAGCAGGGGTGGGGCAGAGAGTGGCGGGGGGGACACAGACTCTGAAGCAGGCTCCAGGCTCTGAGCTGTCAGCACAGAGCTCAATGTGGGGCTCGAACTCATGAACCGTGAGATCATGACCTGAGCCAAAGTCGGCCTCTCAACCGACTGAGCCACCCAGGCGCCCTTGAAATGGATTTTTATAAATCGCTAAGGACATTTACATGAGCTCAACTTCTACATGATTACTTGAACCAATACAGTCGCTTCTGTATCACTCCTTAAATATTATATTAAATATAAATTAAGATATCATGAATAAAATTATAAAGATAAACAGAACAACAGCACAAACATCATATCATGGTGAGAAAAAAAAAGCAGTGGTGACTTTCCACATGTTAATTCAAGGGATTGGTTAAATCTACATAAGAAAAATTTACTGTCCAATTTATGGCACTCACATGTTTCCTTCTTTAGCCTCCATTGTAGGTATTTAGTTTTCTTCCTCATTAGTTACCTGGCATACGTTTTTGAACATCCCAGGAAACAAAAGGTTTCAGATAGGGGCATTCTTGTCAGAGCTGACTGGCATTGAAGGAGAAACAGGTTACCATGTAGAATGAGTAAACACATTCCACTGATGTCATCTTTGCTCTGAAAAATCTTTATCTAATGCAGTCACAATCAATTGTTGATTTACTTACTGTCAGTTCACATTCCATCAGCACCTCCAAGTGAAAAGAGATTTGCAAAATGAAAACATGTTATTAGTTGTTACTTTTTCTTCATTGAGATTTCATATATTACCTTTTTTTTTTTGCTGTGATTGATAGTATTTTAGTTTTAGTTCCTACTAAAAGATAAAATTGTTTCCATCTTTTCTTTCCTCCTTTCCAATAGTAGGATCTATTAGGCAAGTGGGGTCACTGGAGAAATTTATGTCATTAAAAAACGTGTGGACACGTAGCAGAACAGCAACCTGAGAGTGACAAAGACAACTAATTCTGCAATCAGGCAAAATTGGACGATCCGAGCATCTATCTCAGGTGTTGGGCATGGTGTAAGGATAGAGCTTTAGATATCTAGAGACTGAGTAGGCTGGTCATTCTTCAAAAAAAATCCCCATTAACATAATTTCTTAGAAATGAAAATTTAGCATCTCTAAACTCCCAGAAAGTTTGAGGTTCTGTTATGGTATACAGATCTAAAGTGCAAAATTCTTTATTTCAGATGCATTTCTTTTAGTATTCAAGTAAGTCATAGGGTATGGTTTATGTGCTCCTATGAAAATCCAGGAGCCTACTAGGACATGCTCCAGAAGAGGAAGCCACTCCACTTCTGTATGGAATTGAGTCATGGAAGGAGAAAGTGCCGTGATTTGGAGTACAGGTTCATATGTGCTGATACAACTATATGTACATAGGAAAAGACAAAGTAGGAGAGCTGAATAATCTTTGGTAGGTTGCCACATTCTATGAATCTTCTAGATCCTTTTCTACATTCGCATATTTAAAATTGTAGTAAAGTGGTTCCTGACATCTCTAGCCATTCATTCCCCTTTGTCTTTTATTAATATATAGTCCACCACCAATAACAATCAGGCTTCCTCAGAGTTCAAGGCAAGTTCCAAGTGGCTGTATTAGCATTTTGACCAGATATCCTTTTACCTGTAGTAAAACAGATCAACATTTCTGAAACAAAGTTATTGAGGCAAATCAATCACAAAACATGATTTTTTAATGTATATTTTTAAAACAAAATAGGATCAGTTTGACACATTATTTAATAATTCTATTCTTTTCTTTGCCCAACTCTCCCCATTCTCATGTAAAGTTCCTTGTCTAACCAAATTTCCTTCAGAAACTCAGCCTTCAATTATATATCAGCAAATGAAAATTTGTGTTGAATGAGACAGAAATGAGAATAGTACATTATGTTCAAAGGAAAGGAACCCCATACATGATATTTAACACTCAAAATAGTACTTCAACAAATACGTCAAGATACGCTTTATTCCATGGTCTCCTGTACAGAAAGGGTCATTTTTTTCTAATCTTCAAAACCAAGTACAGAGCCTGGCAGAAAACATAAAGTATAGTCTTGTTAAATTTTTTTTAAATGTATTTATTTGTGTGTGTGTGTGTGTGTGTGTGTGTGTGTGAGAGAGAGAGAGAGAGAGAGAGAGAGAGAGCTGTCAGCATAGAGCCTGATGCAAGGCTTGAACTCACAAACCATGAGATCATGACCTGAGCCAAAGTCAGAAGTTAACCAAGTGAGCCACCCACGGGCCCCAGTATACTCTTATTTTTAAATGAATGAATGAATAAATGAGTGAGTGCTGTCGATAACTAATAGGGCAAAATTATCATGGATATCATTAGCATAGAGATGTTCTCTGATATTAATTTTCTCTAATACAGTCTAATGTCATTATGTGGGCATTATGTTAGGATTCGGTACTTTCATGCATATCATCTCAATTATATTGAAAAATATTTGTGTCGTAGGATAAAGAAAAATAGTTTTTATGTCTTATGAGCTTATTGAGGTATAATTGAAAAATGAAATTGTAGTATATTTAAAGTGTGTACTGTAATGATTTGGTATACTTTTTGTTTGTTTTCATGAGAGTGCTTAAGATCTACTGTCTTAGCAAACTTCAAATGTACAATATACTATTAACAATAGTCACGATGATGCACATTAGACCTTTAGAACTTACTCAACGTACAACTGGAAATTTGTGCCTTTGAGCAGCATTTCCCCACTTCTCATATTCCCCACCCCTGGCAATTACCATTCTATTCTGTTTCTATGAATTTGACAATTTGTTTTTGTTTTTGTTTTTTTAGATTCTGCATATAAGGGATACCATACACTATTCGTCCTTTTCTGTCTGGCATATTTCACTTATCATAAAAATCGGCACAAATTAGGTATAAAGAAATGTGTATCAACATGATAAAAACCATCTGTGACAAGCCCACAGCTATCACACTCCATGGTGAAAAGCTGGAAGCTCATCCTCTAAGATTAGAAACAAGACACAAATGCCACTTCCATGCAACATAGTACTGGAAGTCCTAGCCAGAGCAATTAGATAAGAAAAAGAAATAAAAGGCATCCAAATCAGAAAAAAGTTCTTAAATAATACGATAGTGAACATTCATTGCATACCTACTGATTCTATTCTAAACACTGCATAATTTAACCTTGTAACTGCCCTAAGAACAAATTATCATTTTCATTTTATAGAAGACCAACGTGAGGCACAGAGAGGCTAACCCGTTTCTCAAGTTAAAGTTTTGCAGCTAAGTTGCTGAGTCAGGATTCAAACTTCAACAATTTTAACCATTACATTATGCTTTTAGTGGCAGTTCACAGTATTCAAAGAATATGGCTCTTTTACATAAAATGTTCTGTCATTTATCTGGTATTTTTGGAGGAAGGGACATTCTAGACCAATTAACTGCTTTTCATATCCTTTAAATTATTCCGTAGGGAATATACACCTATATATTTTGTGAAGTGAGTGATAACACTTTCATCTTGTACTTGGTAAAACCAAGAAAAACCAAGTTGAGGCGTGTTTAGAATAGCTTAAAGGCTCAGTGACATTCTTTGCGGTGAAACTGGTAAAATAATGTCCAATAAAGAATGAATCACAAAATAATCATTCCATTATTTTTGAAAATACAGAGCATTAAAAATGGCTCACATCTTTACCCTGCCTACCATTGAATTCATACCTTATACACTTTCTTTCACCTTAAAAAAGGCCTTTCATTCCCCAAATATATACTGCACTAAAAATAAAATTCTTCTCCACTGTGTGGCCAGTTACATTCTACTGCCATTATCTTTAGGGAACCCAGTCTGTCCCTTTTCTTTACATTTTACCTTGTATTCTCTGAGTAAGTGCCATATCTCTATCATGTTCTCCTCACCTTGAAGTTAGGAGCTTTATCCTTTTGTGTTGTCTTTCTATCCAACACCCATCCCGGAGTTCAGTCTTTACTCATTAGATATTTGTTGAATGGGCATTTGATACATAGCATATTGGATAAAGGAATTATTGCAGACACGTCTGAACCATTCACCTCCTAACTTGTATCTTTATAAGGTCATGAATCCAATTAGAATTTTTATATGTTAAGACTAAACAAAGTCATTACAGCCTGTTGCTACTGTTCTTTGTATTCTTCAATTCTAGCTGCCATAACAAAATACCACAGACTGGGTGGCTTAAACAACAGGTGTTTTGTTTTCCCACTGTTCTGGAGGCTGCAAGTCTGAGATCAGGGTGCCAGAATGGTTGGTTTCTGGAGAGATTCCCCTCTCTTGATTGTAGGTGGCTGCCTTCCCCTGTATCCTCACATGGTGGGGAAAGAGTGAGAGAGAGGGCGAGAGAGCAAATCTTCGGCTCTCTTTATGAGGGCAGTTACCCCATCACGAAGGTTCTACCCTCACCACCTCATCTAAATCTAATTATCTCCCAAAGGCACCATCTCAACGAGAGTCACATTGGGATTAAGGTTTAAACAGATGGATTTTGCTGGAACACAATTCAGTCCGTAGAACTCTTCCTTAAAAAATAGGAGATTTTCATGAAAACTTTTCTGCATAGATCTTAGCTCATGAAAAATTCATTTACCCTGAGTACTGAAGAATGGACTTGTTTCAGCTGAAGTGCTTCTAGTGGCTGAGTGCTTTGTTTATTTTAGAATAGAGCTATGCATGGGAGAGAGGCCTCAGGCTGAGAAAGAAGGCTGCTGGGAGACAGGTGGATTGCCCAGGCTCCAAGAAGTTGTACTCCTTCTTGCCCATCAGAGACCCAAAGTGCTTCTAAATATTCCTGGAAGAAGATTTTTGACATGCGCTTTTAGGAGGGACAAAGTAAAATAAAATTGCCTACTTTCTCACTAATATTTATAACCTTTTCTTCAATCTTTTGAAGTCTGATTTGTACCATAATGACTCTGTGCCATCTATCCATTTTGAAAGGGTGAAATCTTTTCAAACAGGTGCTGAATATGTACCTTTTTTTTTTGCTATTCCAATTGCTCACGTTGAGTGTTTAATGGGTTAGAATATAGACAGTGAAACATGGTTTGAGAAGCAGAAAACGCATTTATATTCCTGTGATTGAAAATTTCCAGCAAAACCAACGATTTGACTCTTAGGCTTTTTTTTTTTAATTTTATTTTTTTAATTTACATCCAAATTAGCATATAGTGCAACAATGATTTCAGGAGTAGATTCCTTAGTGCCCCTTACCCATTTAGCCCATATCCCCTCCCACAACCCCTCCAGTAGCCCTCAGTTTGTTCTCCATATTTCAGAGTCTCTTATATTTTGTCCCCCCTCCCTGTTTTTATATTATTTTTGTTTCTCTTCCCTCATGTGCATCCATTCTGTGTCTTAAAGTCCTCATATAAGTGAAGTCATATGATATTTGTCTTTCTCTGACTGGACCACGTTCTTACACCATACACAAAAATAAACTCAAAATGGATGAAACACCTAAATGTAAGACAGGAATCCATCAAAATCCTCGAGGAGAAAGCAAGCAAAGACTCGTAGTTTCTTTAAATGAAAAATTGGATTACCTAATTTCCAAAGAAAACTGAAGTGAATGTGTGTGTGCATGCGTGTGTGAGTGTGCATGTGCGTGTGTGTGTGTGTGTGTGCGTGAGAGAGAGAGAGAGAGAGAGAGAGAGAGAGAGAGAAGAATTGATTAAGGATCATTAAAATGAAAAAAAGGGGGTATAGAAGAAAATAACCTTAAATTTTTTTTTAATTTAAATTCAGATTAGTTAATATACAGTGTAGTCTTGCAGGAGTAGAACCCAGTGATTCATCTCTTACATATGACACCCAGTGCTCATTCCAACAAGTGCCCTCCTTAATGCCCATCACCCATTTAACCCATCCCCACCACCTACCTTCCCCCGCCCCCCCAGCAACTTCCAGTTTGTTCTCTGTACTTAAGAGTCTCTTATGGTTTGCCTCCCTCTCTGTTTTTAATCTTAATGAGAACTTTTGATGCTGAGCCTTTTGTACCAAATCGGTTGAAATGTGAGTTCTTTGTAGAATTTTCACACATCCAAGAAAAACTCCCAATATGTGAAACCCTCTAAACCCAGGGTAGGTATATTTGCAAAGACTTCCCAACCGGAACCGTGAGACTACAGGAAGCCCATTTCCAATATGTCTGCATAACAGCAATTAATATTAACAAGAATTATATCTGAATATGGAGAGAAACAGCCTTCTTAACTTTTACCTCCTTTTTTCCCCCTAATAAGTTATTGCTGACCACAATGCTCATTAGTGGCACAATAAAAAGGACCTAGTGGTAAATAATAACAATTCTTTGTAGTTATACAGTGCCTTTGATCAGAACAGCTCAAAGCCTTCGTGACTCATTAATTTTTGAAATACCTCCGTGAAGTATGAGGGTGTCAAGGATTACTACCTTCATTTCATAAACAGAGAAAACTGACTTTTGCTAGAAACTGTCCCAAGGTCATTCAATGATTTGGTGACAGTAGCAGGGATATAATCTATAAGCCAGAGATAATTAGAGCAAAGACCAACAGTGCTCAACAGAAACCAGCAGCTTCTGAGAGATTGTGGAGAAACTTTATGTAACGCTTGGAAATAATACTGCTTTTAGAAACATATTTCTTTTATTTGGCTTTTATTTGAATCACGTCTTCTGTTAATAATGGAGAGCTCTCCACAGTTTCACATTTAGATCACTTAGTTTGGGGATATTTCCTTGGGGCTTTTCTGTATTTTTATTTCTTCTATTTGAAGAAAGAGTGTACATTTTCTTCAAAACCATTCAGATTAATTACTAGTAGAAAAAAAGAAGAAAATAACTATGTATATACACACACCTATGTATGCTTAGTCAAATGTTAATCTATTTCATCCATTGATTTTGAAAAACATTAAAAAATACCTTGCGCTCTGCTTCATTGTAATTCTTATCTGGGTGGAGTTTAAGATGCATTATTATCATTATTATTTTTCAAAAACTCACTTCTCAGTTTCAATTGGAAATGACACTCAAAGGATGACAGATCATATTTTCTTTAAAACTTGCCTCAAAACCCCCTCCTTGTGTGGTTTATTGGAAGAATAAAAATTTATCTTTTACATGATTGTTTTTTCATTGCTCCTTTGCTCTGCTATGGTAATTTAAGCTTTCAAAGACTTGTGCCTAAGGATGCTTGTGGGGTGGCAGAGTCTATAAGAACAGGTATTATCTTGTTTGTACACACACACACACACACACACACACGGGATTTTGCATTTTATGTTTTTGTGCCCACTCCCAGATTCCTAAGTATATCACAGTTTTATACATAGTAGACCTTCAAGATTGTCCATTGATTTCCTTGTCATTTGGCTGAGGGTTTACTTTTTTCATATTATCCATTTTGTTTTTATGACACACCAAGCCTCTCTTATTATTATCTCTTCTGGTCTTCAGAGGAAACAGTATTACTGTTTGTTTAAATGTGGTCTACCGACCTCTCTCAGGATACCTGAGGTGCTAACTAGAATGCATATTCTTGAGAACCAATACAGACTTACTGTCTCAAAATCTCTGTGACAGGACCCTTAGATTGTCTAGTTTAATGCAGACCTTCTAGAAGGTTCTATACACATTAAATGAAAGGTCTTGTCCTATCTTATAATCATAGATAATTCTTCCATAGCACTCACTCTGTATCAAGCATTTTGCGGTGTTATGATTTTAAAAAAAGGTATCTTGCTAAGAACATAAATTCCTACTCTCCATATAAATTTGTAATGTACCAATCACATGTGAGATGACAAGACTTTTAAGATACGAGGTAGAATTTCAGATTTAGTTGGCAATAAGTCATAAAATTAGTATAGAAAAGTCTTGACTGCCCTTCATTCAAATTGAGTTGCTTTTTAAAAAATTATCTTTGTTTTTTTTTTTCTTCCCCTCCCCCATGGAAAGGAGGTTAGAGTGAGAGAGAGCCAAAGCATAAGAGACTCTTAAAAACTGAGAACAAACTGAGGGTTGATGGGGGGTGGGAGGGAGAGGAGGGTGGGTGATAGGTATTGAGGAGGGCACCTGTTGGGATGAGCACTGGGCATTGTATGGAAACCAATTTGACAATCAACTTCATATATTGAAAAAAAATTATCTTTGGAGTGGCAATTTGATTTCATCAAGATCTTCTTTTTCTATGGTAGAGTGGTTTTATTCTATCTTTAGGTCTCAGTCATAGATAATGAGACATTTTCAGGAAAGTTTTGGACTTTATCATCATCCTTCCATTGTCAGTTTTTGTTCTTAGGTTTTAAATTTTTCTCACAAATAAACTATCTCCAAGAAACCATTTTTTTTCAGGAATATTTTTGGAGCAACTGAGGAAGTTTGGCTATAGAAAGGATATTAGAAGATATGAAAAAATTAGCTGCCACCAGTACTCATGACAGTGTGGAATTGGTGGGAGAATGGACAAATGGATCAATGTAAATAAAAAGAAGCCCAGAAATAGACTCACACAAATATAGTCAACTGAGTTTTGATAGAAGAGCAAAAAATTTGGTGGAGAAAGAAAGTCTTTTCTATGAACAGTGCTGGAACATGTGGACATCCACATGCCAAAAAATAAAAAAAATAAAAATAAAAATAAGAACAGAACCTAGGCACAAACCTTATACCCTTTGCAAAAGTTAACCCGAAATTGATCATAGACTTAAACGTAGAATACGAAACTATAAAATTTCTAGAAGACAGCATAAGAGACATTTTAGATGACTTCAGGAACGTTGATAACTTTTTAGATACAACACCAAAGGCATGATCCAGGCAAGAAATAATTTACGAGCTGAACTTGATTAAAGACTTCTGGTCTGTGAAAGACAGTATTAAGAGAATAAAGAGACAAGCCAGAGACTGGGAGAAAATATTTCCAGACACATCTGAAAAAGGACTGCTATTCATACTATACAAAGAACTCTTAAAACTCAACAAGAAGAAAATGAACGACATGTTGGGCCTGTTAAGAGATGCTGAATGTCCTATGTCACTAGGGGCATGCAAATTAAAACAACAATGAGGTACGACTACAAGCCTATTAGAATGGCCGAAACTCAAAACAGTGACAACATCAAATGCTGGTGAGGAATTGGAACAATAAGAACTCTCATTCCTTGCTGGCTGGAATGCAAAATGGCACAGCCACTTTGCAAGACAGTTTAACAATTTCTTACTAAACTAAACGTACTCTTACTGCACGATCCAGCAATCACTCTCCTCGATATTAACCCAGATGAGTTGGAGACTTATGTTTTCACAGAAATTTGCATATGGATGTTTATAGCAGTTTTATTCATAATTGCCAAAACTTGGAAACAACCAAGATGTCCTTCAATAGGTAAATGGATAAGTAAACTGTGGAACATTCTGACAACAGAATATCATTTAGTACTAGAAAGAAATGAGCTATCAAGCCTTTTCGTGAAAAGATATGGAGAAACCTTACATGAATATTACTAAGTTAAAGAAGCCAATCTGAAGAGGTTACATAATGATTCTCACTACATGATATTCTGGAAAAGGTAAGATAGGGAGGCAATAAAAACATCAGGGATTAGGTGGGAGGGAAGGATGATTAGGCAGAGGAGAGAGAATTTTTTGGGCAATGAAGCTATTTGGTATGATACTGTAATGGTAGATACATGTGACTGTACATTTGTCAAAATCCATAGAATGTACAACAGCAAGAGTGAACCACAATATAGACTATGGACTTTGGGTGATAAAGATACGGCAATGTGGATTCGTTGGTTTTAACAAATATACCACTCAGGTGTGAGATGTTGACCATGTGTGTGTGTGGGGGGTGTGAATCTGTCAGGGCAAGGGGAGTTTGGGAATGCTCTGTATTTTCTGCTCATTTTTACTACAAACCTAAAACTACTCTAAAAATAGTCTATTTAAAAAATAGTGTTAATTTCGTATGGTGTCATAATGATATGGTTATGAAGAAAATGCACCCTTTCAGATGGATACTAAAATATTTAATGGCGAAATGTCAAAATGTTTTTGATTTACTTTAAAGGTTTTCAATTTGTGTGTGTGTGTGTGTGTGTGTGTGTGTGTGTGTGTGTAAAGCAAATATGGCAAGAATTAATCATTAGTAAATCTAGATAATGGGGATATGTTAAATTCATTATGTAATTATTTCTACCACTTTTATATATATTCAACATTCATAATTAAAAGTAAAAATAAACACTTTATCCAATTAACATATGTTAATTTTTAAAAATGTTAGATTGGTTCATGTTGATTTGTTTGACTAATGTGCCATCCACTGGGGCAGGAATTTTTGTTACCTCATTAGTTTTTCTGCACACAACCACAGAGAGATGTGTGATGATCACCATGTTTCAGGTGCAGAAATTGCAGCTGAGATCTTCTTATCCTCTCCCGATTTTTCATCTGGAATTCCCAGATGCCCCTTTGCTCTTGACTTCTCAGAGTTTCTTCCATTCCGTTCTGTGAAGTGGATACTGTAGCCTTTTGTTGTAGGAGGTCATGTAAATATTCTTTCCCATCTTTGTATCTGTGGATTCCTACATTCCTCATGCCTTTCCCTTAGGGTCATTAAAACTCAAGCCTCACGATTGATGGAATTGACTAAAGTATATTTAAGCAGCATGTCATTCAAATTATTTTTCTTAAAAAAGCAATTTTCTACTGTTGATTTAGAGACCAAGAGATCTTCTTTAGCCAGCATAATTTCTGATTAACTAATTTCATCTGTACAAAATTACATAAGCAAACCTGAAACAAGCCTCCATCATTTTTTTTTTTTTTTGCCTTTGGATTTAACAGTATTTTCAAAAGTGAACCAAATAGAGCAAATAACCCCCAGGCAGAGCAAATGACTCTAATGGCGATCTCCTACACATTGTTTTGGTGGAAAGACTGAAAATGAAGATAAAAATGTGACAGCCCAAAGGGTGAAGAACCTCCATGTGTTCTATTAAATAACAGTTTTGAATGTGAATATGTAGGATTATCTTTTCAGGAGTTCAGAAAGGGAAGAGAATTGAGAAGTCTTTTCTTTGGGCTGTCAAAACCTCTCTTCTGACAGACCATGTGATTTCCAGCAGTGCTTGGTGGTCTAAAATTGCATGGAGAGACTTTTGTTTTTCAGTTTCTTTAATTAATTAAGTTTTTATTTGGTTTCAATTCCATTATTTGTGGTAGCATAAGATCACAAATAAAACATTATAATTGTAGTTGATGGGAATTAACCTTTTATGTGTCGGAGGTGTGAGTTCTGGGTCCCGAAGCTCGGACTAGCTCTGTATTACTTGGGTGAAACAGTCAAAAAATCTGGATCTTGGTTTTCATATTTGCACAATTCAACGGCATTTGATCACTTCTAAGTTTCTCTTTCAGTTCTAAAATATTAATGGTGCTACCTTACGTTTAAGTACAATAGTCATTAAAAAGATAGCAGGTAATCCCAAATTCATGAAATGTTGAGTATTTTCTTCTTTCTGGGTCGATTAAACTTCACATTAATACTTCTAAAATTTTTGTGAGCATTAAGGCCACCTGAGGTGCATGCTGAGGTGTGGGTTCTTTGCTGGTTTTGGAGTACGACCAGGAAAGGACATTTTCAATAATTCCTCGAAATGATTCTGCTGCACATTGTGCTCAGGTGGTATTTGGGTAACTGTGCACTATAAGTCGTGCTTGGGGACGGTGCTCAAACTTTTCTGTCTAACGATCGTATGGAAACTGATTTCCTGACTGTTAACAGAAGCTCCCTTCTGAACTGATTCTTACCCAGGGAGAGGGCTTTGCCGGTGAGGATGTGGCAGAGTGATAAATATAAAAGCAGGGAAGCATGGTTTGAATAGCCTTCTAGGTGATTCTCAAATATTGCTTTGACAGGGCTGGCATGGTGGTGGCAGAAAACTTGACTCTGTCCACAATCTTGGCAGTTAAGAACACTGATTGAAATAACATGAGTACATATATGAAGCACTGTATAACTTGCTTAAAAATATTTTGACTTGGGGCCCCTGGATGGCTCAGTTGGTTAAACATCGGACTCTTGATCTCAGGTCAGGTGTTGATCTCAGGGTCATGAGTTCAAGCCCCGTGTTGGGCTCCATGCTGGGTGTGAAGCCTACTTAAAAAATTTATATATTTGACTGAATGTGTATATTATACTGTAAAGCATTCACAGAGAAAAAGGCAGATCAAAGAAGTTTTTTCAATGGAAGAAGAATCCCTGATCCTAATTCATTTTTCTTTACTGTGGGCCATAGCTCTCCAAATCCCCAGCTCTGAAGATCCCTAACTTCCCCCATATTCCATTCTAAGTTATTCCCTTTTCCTCATCTTCATGATCTCAAGAACTAATTTTTTACCTTTTGGGTTTTGTCTGTTATTTGTTCATTTTCTATGTAATTGATTTCTTCCCTTATCTTCATTATTTCTTATTGTATTACCCACAGATGTGCAATGGGCCCCCACCCCCAAATCTCTCAGATATTGAGATTGATGGTTTCACATACACACAACCAAGAGGGCATGAAAAGATTTATTACTCATCTTTTTTTAAATGTTTATTTATTTTTGAGAGAGAGAGAGAGAGGGAGACTGAATACAAGCAGGGGAGGGGCAGAGGGAGAGGGAGACACAGAATCCATGAAGCAGGCCCCAGGCACAGAGCCTGACGCGGGGCTTGAACCCGTGAACCACGAGATCATGACTTGAGCCAAAGTTGGACGCTTAACCGACTGAGCCACCCAGGCGCCCTGGTCTAATACTCATCTAATGAGGCTTTCTGGGAGAACAGGACATGTTTGCAAGTGGACCTAAGAATGGCTTGAGAGAGTGGAGAGAGGAGGTGCCTTGGCCTTTATCACTGTTAGGTGGTGGGGCTGGGATGAAGACGCTCTATGCAGCATGTGCTAGCCTGGTTTGAACTCCCCACGGACACCAAAGTAGAGAGTACCTAAGCTTTCTTAGTAGCTTGCCCACAGACGGAGGAGAGTGGGAGGAGAGAGGCTGAAAACTATCAACAATCAAACATCAAAAAAAAAAAAAAAAAAAAGAGTGAGATTTTTTATCACACTTCCATCTGCTTACTTCGGAGTTAATTTGCTTTTTAAACTTTTTTTTTTAAAGGTTTAAGGTGAAAACATACATTGTTGATTTTATACTTTATACCTCTCTCTTACAATGTAGAATTTAAAAGCTATAGATTTTCTTCTATGACCTTCTTTGCTTCATTCCACTGATTTGACATGTTATACTTTAGCTGCTTAATTCATCATATTTTATTTTATTTTATTTATTTATTTTTTTAACGTTTATTTACTTTTGAGACAGAGAGAGAGAGCATGAACAGGGGAGGGTCAAAGAAAGAGGGAGACACAGAATCTGAAACAGGCTCCAGGCTCTGAGCTGTCAGCACAGAGCCGATGCAGGGCTCGAACCCATAGACCGCGAGATCATGACCTGAGCCGAAGTCGGACGCTTAACCGACTGAGCCACCCAGGCGCCCCTAGTTCATCATATTTTAAAATTTCTCTTTTGTCCTCTGGGTTCTTTTAGAAGTATCCTGTTTAATTTCCAAATATTTGGGAAAATTTTCTAGACATCTTGTTATTGATTGCTAATTTAACACAGTGTGATTACAGAAAGTGTATTACGTTAATCTTTTGAAATTTATTGCAACTTATTTTAAGACCCAGCGTATGGCTTATCTTATTAAATGTTCCACCTGCACTTGGGAAGAGTGTATATTATGCTGTTCTGTGTAGTGTTCTATAAATGTCAAATAGGTCAAATTGTTTGATGGTGTTGTTAAATTTTCTACATTTTTATTGATTTTTTGTGTGTGTATGTCTTTTTCCATGAGTTACTGAAAGGTATTACATTCTCCAAGTATGATTATGGATTGGTCGATCTCTCCCTTTAGTCCTGTCAAGTGCTGTTTCATATGTTTGGAAGCTTTATTATTACATGTCTGTACCTTTAAGTTTATTACTTTTCCTTTTATCATTATGAAATACCCCTCTTTACTTCTGGTCATACTCTTCATCTGGAGCTCTGCTTTGTCTGATGTTAATATAGCCATATCTGATTCCTCGTGCATAGCATTTGCATGGTTTACATTTTTTTGTTCCTTTACTTTCAGATTTTTATGTTAAATGTATGTTTCATGTTAACAGCATACACTCTGGTTTTGGAGTTCTATTTAGTACAATAATCTCTGCCTTTGTATAAAGCATATTTAGACTATTCACAGTTAATGCAATCACTAATATGTACGAGTTTAAATACATTGTCTTGTTATTTGATATCTATTTATCTTGTCTGATCTTTGTTCCTCTGTTTCTTTTTTCTTGCCTTTTTGGAGGGTGTGTGTGTGTGTGTGTGTGTGTGTGTGTGTGATCCATTTGATCTATTCTATTGATGTTTTATCATGCCTCCTTAAGGTATTTTTTTCTTTAATGGTGTTTTTGAGGTTACTAAATGCATCTTTAACTTATCCCAGTCTGCCTTCAAAAAATATTTTACTGCAGAGGCGCCTGGATGACTCAGTCAGTTAAATAAATGTCAGACTCTTGGCCTCAGCTCAGGTCTTGATCTCAGGGTCATGAGTTCAAGCTCCACACTTGAACATGTGTGGGCTCCACACTAGGCATGGGGTCTACTTAAAAAAAATATTTTGCTGTTTCACAAAACATTTAGGAACTTTCCAATAGCCTATTTCCAATTGTGAACCTCCCATGCTTTGTGCTCCTGGTCATACATATTCCATTTCTATAAATAAATGCTATAACCTCCAAAGCATTCTTATTATAATTTTGCCTCAGAAAGTTAATAGGCTCTTCAATGGATATTTAAAAATATGAATGGTAATATATAGTAAAGGCCTTTTTTAAATTTACTATCATATTTTATTTCTGGTGTTTTTTATTCTTTCCTGCAAAACTGGATTTTCTTCTGAGATTTCTAGTCAGACTAAGAAACTTCAGTTAGTAACTCTTTTAGTGCCGTAAGTAAATTCTTTCTGTTTTCATCTGGTTGCAAATATCTCTATTTTGCCTTTACTTTGAAGGATATTTTTGTTGAATACAGACTTCTCGATTGACGTTTTTTTCTTGAAGTGCTAACATATGCTATTCCATAGTCTTCTGGCCTCTGTTGTCTCATTTGTGAAATTGGCTTTCATTCTTACTGTTGTTTCCTTACATGAGATCCAGTTGATTGTCATTATTCATAGATTCCTGATTTGCAAATTCACTTGCTTGCTAAAATTTGTTGGTGACTTCCAAATCAATCATTGTGGCACTTTTGCTGCGATTCATGAACACGTGCAGCGTGGTAAAAATGTTTGAGCTGTCTAATGTGCAAGTTGCTAGGTGCGATTGAATGAGGCGACACGCTACTTCCTTCTTTAGCTCTCATATTTAAACATGGGTTCTTTTTGGGGTCTATTTAATGCCTCATTTTTTTTTTTTGTATTTCTTTCCCTTACTTTTGGTGATTTCACTGTTTCCAGTGGTCCCCACATGTAGTTAAGTCTGTCCAGTGTTCCTAAGCACAAGGCTGTGCCTTATGGAAAAAAATACATATATTAGATAAGCTTCATTCAGGTGTGAGCTGTGTGCCGTTGGCTGTGAGTTGAATATTAATGAATCAGAAATACAGTACATCCAGAAAAAGGGAGAGGAAATTCACCTATGCTGCATGAGTCTGCCCCAGAGAGTGCTAAAGTGACTTATCTACTGTGTAGTGAAGCTATGGAAAAGGTGGAAAAGTGACTAAATTTGTGGATTCGTGGGATGACCACTAATTTAAAAAGCATAATGGGCAGTATTTGTCTGCGACTGAAAGCCTGATGCATTTGTGGTCATGTTTCCGAGGTTCAAGAAAATGTTAAACCTATCGCAGGAAGTGCTCCCCTACTCTTGCGTTTCAAAAGGTGATACAGTATGAAAAATGTTAAACTAGCAGACAAGGCAGGCTCTATAGATCAGGAGGCTGTGGAAGAATTTTAGAAATACCAGCGACATTTTACATGAGGGAAGGTTATGTGGTGAAGGAGGGTTGCGTAATGAGACAGGCTTGTTTTATATGGATGTTGGCAATGAATATATGAAACAGGTTGTGTCTCTATTGATGAAATGTGGCCAGAGGTTCATAGGCACCCAACCCTGCATGTCCCCTAGGAACAATAGTTCAGTATTTACTAATTCAGTGTTTGCAGTGACTTTCTTGAACATAATGACCCTAAGTATCAAGAATTAGCTATATGTCTTTTCACCTGGGTATGTTCAAGATTTTTCTCTTTATTTGATTTCCATTGTTTTGATTATGATGGTTTTTAGATTTGATTTTTTTTTGTATATTTACTGAATGAAGTTTGCTGAATTTCTTGGGTCTGTGGTTTTGGTCTTTTATTAATTACGTAAAAGTCTCAGCCATTACCTCTTCAAATATTTCTTCTGCTCCATTCTTGTTTTTCTGGGACTCTGTGTGTTAGGCCATAAGATAACTATTTCATAGATCTTGGAGTTGACTTACTTTATTTTAACTTTTTTCCTCCTTGAATTTTAGTTTGCATTTATATTAACTTGTCTTTAGTTTTACTGATTTTTCCCCTCAGCCCCATTCAGACTGCTAAGTCCACTGAAACAGTTTTTGATCATTGCTGTCTTATTTATTTTTTTAAGTGTCCACTTGACATTTAAATTCTTTGTAGTTTTCATCATCTGCTCATGAACACTGTTCATCTTTTTTTTTTTAATTTTTTTTAACATTTATTTATTTTTGAGACAGAGAGAGACAGAGCATGAACGGGGGAGGGGCAGAGAGAGAGGGAGACACAGAATCGGAAGCAAGCTCCAGGCTCTGAGCCATCAGCCCAGAGCCCGACGCGGGGCTCGAACTCGCGGACCGCGAGATCGTGACCTGAGCTGAAGTCGGACGCTTAACCGACTGAGCCACCCAGGCGCCCCTGTTCATCTTTTTTTTTTTTAACAGGACCCATTAACTTATTTCTTTTATCCTTATTATACAGGTCCCCATCTGATAATTTCAACATTTGGTAGATTTAGCTCACCACAGTGCTCAAATTATCTGATAATAAAACCAGAGCCTTCCTTTAAGTGGGGCTTCGGATCTGAATGCTGGAGTTTTTGTCTCAGTTTTCCTGCCCTCATTTGTCTGTCAAGAGCCTCTATACTTGAAACGTAGGAGAGGTGGTCTCTCTAGGCATGTCTGTCCCTTCTCGGACCACTCAATGAAGGTTCTCGAATAGTTGTTGACTCCTCTCATTCTGGGTATTCTGTAGCTTTTGTGTCTTATGTTTGGGGCATAGGGTGTCTCAGCTTTCCTGTCTTGCTGCTTATCTCTCTTGTGACTACTCAGTAGGGACTCACGGAAAAGAGTTGGTGAGTGGATGTAGATTTTGTTTGTTTGTTCGAAGCTCCAAGGTCTTCTAAATCTTCATGCCAGCTCACTCTGGCTTTGTAAAATTAGGGAAATAGTTGTTTTCCTTCCCATGTCGATGGTAGCTTCCTCCTATCCCTGCTCTGTGAGGATAAAAGGAGATATGGGACTCTTCCAGGAGAGAATCATAATTTTTCTGGATTTCACTGGATTATGTTTCTTTGTGACTTCAGCTCTCAAATAGGCTCAGAAAAAAAACCTATTGTTTTGTGGATTGTGCTGCTTTTTTTTATTTTTTATTTTTTAGGAAGGGAGAGACATTCTTCTGAGAGTTTTTATGTCTCAAATGGAAGCAAAGTCTCTCTTGTATCTTTCAACTCTTCTTTTCCTTTGATTTTTCTCTTTATCATACTATTACTTCAAATCCTCCTCGGTTTAAAAACAAACAGGAAAGTCCCAGTAAGCTAATGGATAAGGCACTGGCCTCCACGACTCTTCCTTGACCATACATCCTTTTTTCCCTCTAGGGCCATCAATATTTATTCTCTTCTCCCCCAAACTAGAAAAACTTCCCCTTGCTTTCTCCATTTCTTTTGCCTTCTAGTCTTTTCTCAACTTACTGATGTTTAATTTCAAATGACTGTTTCTGTGACTTCCAATTACCAAGGCAACCACTTTTCAATTTGTATTTTATTTTGACCTATCTGCACTCAAAACATTTGAACTGGTTTTTTTTTGAAACTGCGTTATTGCCTGGTTTTACACCTCGGAAAAGTCCTCCTTCTCAGTGTATCTTCAGCATGCTGTTTTTCTAGAGTTCTTCCAACGAGTTCCTTTCATGCACTACACATTTCCTGTGGGTCATCTCATCTGTGCCCATCAGCTTCAGCTTTTCAGTGAAGACTCAACTTGTATCTCCAACTCAGATCTCCATCCCACCCTCCAGTGTTGTATATTAAACTGCTTTCAATCATCAGATGCTCCTGCTATCGTATTGAAAACCACACTGTCCTCTATGTGGTTTTCCCAACTAGGAAACTGGAAATCATCCTCAGTTCTTACCTTTTCGTTAATCAAATCAATCACCTGGTCCTGTTCGTTCACCGCCCAAGCATTTCTCTAACCTCGTTCTCTTCTCTGGCCCCATTGCCACATCTCTAAAGCTACGGCACCTGACCCTTCGCTGTGGTTATACCTTCTTTACTGGTCTCCCTGTGTTGTGACCAGCCCTCCACTCTGCTGCCAGAGATACTTTCTAAAATGACAATCTGATTAGATTTCCCCTCTTTGAAACCTGTGATTGTTTCCTGTTCATCTATAATGCTTAGCACATAAGAGACCTTCAATAGTTTTGAAAGAATGAAAGGTAAAACTCAAAAATTATACTGAAGTGTATTCAATGTCTTGCTCTCTGATTCTTGTCCATTTTTCCAACTCGCCCTTCTATTTTTCTGCCCTTAGCCCTCCGTACTCTGGCAATGATCAAATCTTTTATAGTTTCAGGATTAAGCTTCTTTGCCGTTGACATGTTGTTCCTTTTTTTCCTGATACTTGCCTTGTTGACTGTCCCCAGGAAAACCAGGTGGTGTTTTCCTTCAGTTCTAATGAGCTTTGGTGAAATCTCCACCCTACCAATTCCTTATTGATTTGCTTATAGATTAGATTCCCATAAATGATACGCTCCTAAAAGGGGAACTTTGCCTTTCCTATTTAGTATCTCAGCATCTAGTAAATTGTCTGGCACATGATGAAAGCTCAAAAAAGTAGCAAGATAGGGTGTCAATTCAACCGAGGTTATGACATACTAAACCAGGAACAGGCTGTGACATGCCAGAGCCTGCCGTTGGCTTATGTATTATTTATTAAGGATACTTTTCTTTGATCGGAAGGAAATCATTTAAGACTGGAAAAATATTTAGGAAAGCAGTGATGAGGGGCGAAGATGATAGGGACATAATAATTGTTTTCTATTTTTGTTTTGTGTTTCCTTTGCAGAAGAGGTAATGAATAAAGAAAGCATTGGAGAAAAATAGTTTTGAGACTTTTTTTTTTTTTTCCAGAATAGTTATATGGTGAAGGTTGAGCAGACAGGAGAAAATCTCACAGGTCCATCATTAATGTAGTTTAGGCAGCAGGAGGAAGTTTTGCTGATTTTAGAGCTTGCCAGAGGGTTTGGACGGTCTAGGTCAGATCAACAGCTGGGGGCAACGTAGGTAAA
The DNA here is from genome assembly GCF_018350195.1 of Panthera tigris. Lineage (NCBI taxonomy): Eukaryota > Metazoa > Chordata > Mammalia > Carnivora > Felidae > Panthera > Panthera tigris. The sequence goes on from NC_056664.1 coordinate 18,699,827, forward strand.
GAAAGTGCAGGGAATTGTAAGAGTAGAGAGAAAAGTCAAGGATATGTCAGCAATAACACAGTCGCAGCTGACTTGATGAGATAAGGTACTTTTCATGGCTCTTTAAATTTTGCTTCGTTTTATAACTTGATGCGTTTGTGAAACAGAGTAATCAGAACACCTTAATGATTGACTTTGTGGTTTTAATGAGGAGTTAAGTTTTTTTTTATGAAACACGTTTACAGATGCATTGTGGACCTCAGTTCTTGTGTGGTCTGTTTTCTCGGATGATATTGTTGTTCTGTTTTTATCCATCTGCAGGGTCATACCTGAGGCAATGATGGGAGGTATCCCAGGCTTGGCTCCTGGAAGGGAATGGCTTGTCTTTGGGAGGCTGCCCTCGTATTTCTGGATTAAAGAAAGATGTGGATTAACCAGAAAAATAAGAAAGCATGTGGGAATCAGTCATAATATCTTTAGGTAAAACAACTAAAGACATTTTGCCTGTTGTTTTCAAAACGAGAAACCAGCCCCAGCGGGCTCTCCACCATGTGATAAAAACAAGAGAAAAAAATTTTTATCAAGTTACAAAATGTAACAACAATGTAGCAGGGATTCCTGCTGCATTGTGCTCCACTATGTGAGTCTTAAGTGAGTCTTAAGCACATAAGACTTAAGCACATGAGCACTCACTATGTGAGTCTTAAGGTCTTGCTTGACCTCTCCGTAGCCCAGTGTTCTTGTCTGTAAAACAATAGGAATGACACTTGCCCTTCTTACTTCATAATGTTGTGAAAGGTAAATTTGATACAGTATCTGAAAGTATTTTTGAATAATTTAAAGTGTTACATGAAAGTAAGTTATTATTCTTGGGTCATTATATTATATTATATTATATTATATTATATTATATTTTACTTTATTTATGGTCTAGATTCTGGTCTCACCCAACTTTCTTAGGTGGAGTTCTCTAGTTGCAAGACATGGAATAGGAAATTGGAGGCATGCCATGTAGATGAGATCACTAGCTTGAGGTCGGAGTCGGGGACAGGCGAGTTTGAACTCCAAGTATACGGTTTCATATTGGGTGACATTGGCCAATTGGCTTTTCTATGCCTCAGTTTTTTGTTTTTATTCTGTAAAATGGAAATAATAATAGAACCCACCTCATAAGTTGGTGTGAGGCTTATATTAAAACATAAAATAATACATGAGATAATTTGGATGAATTCTTAATAGAGTGCGTGGGTCATTGTAGGCATGTGATAAAGATTAGCTTCAGGAAGGAAGATATCTCAACTACTCTGGATAAATGGCTGGGACCTTGGCAATGAGCTCTGGAAAGAATTGTTGCATTGGTGAATATAAATTTTATAAAGCCAGGCAAATGCTTCTTCTTCTTTTTTTTTTTTTTTTTTTTTTTTTTAAGACTGGTAGATCCATCAAAAGCCTTTATTAAGATCTTTTCCCTCAATGGTTGTTATTTTCCAAACTGAAGACCCTGTCAGATTCTGAACGTAATTGTTCCTTAGGATTGGCCCAGAAAGCACAAGTGGATAACATGATATTATGTTCAGTAGGCATTGTGATTAGTGGGAAAGACTTTTTTCATTCATTCATAACCCTCTACTCATCTTACCATGTGAAAACAAGGAAAATAAATCGAGTAACAACAACAGAAGAGCCTACACACACACACACACACACACACACACACAAATATATATATGTATATTACATATAATATATATATACCTATACATACACATATACCCACATATATATCTCATACATATACGTAATCTTTTAAATATAAGTATATATGTATTCATGTGTATTTATATATGTAAATATACATTTACAGAGCACCCAATATTACCAAGTGTTACAGACAATATAGTGATGATGAATAACTAAATTAGACATAGATTTTTTTTATTTACAAAGTGTTACGACCTATTCTGAGTATTTTATATATCTTAACTGATTTATTGCTCATATTATAAGGCAGATAAATGTTACCATTCACACGTTACAGGTGAGGAAACTAAGGCTCAGAGATATTCAGGAACTTGGTCACACAAATCATAAGAGTGGACTGGAATTTGAACCTAGCTGACCTAGGTATGGTGCCCACTCTATGAAGCAATAGAACTAATAGCTAGTTGTTAGCGAAAAGTAAGTGATGCAACAAATTCATATTGAGACGGAGAAGAATAGAACATCTGCTCAACCCAAATCTCTATCAAGTGAGATCTCTGACAGCTTAACAAACCAAGATTAATGGGAGGAGAATGTGAATTTTTGTTTTAAATGTTAATGTACTCAGTGTCCCCAGTGGATGATTAATAAAGTTGAATTAATTATTCCTGGAAAAACAAATATAGACATCCCATTTTCTATAACTCTACTGCTCTAGATCAAATGGAATTATCACATGGAGAATTGGAATCAAAGGAATACATTGTTGTGCATTTTGCATGTTAATTTGCTTATTTATTTATTTATTTATTTATTTATTACTGTTTATTTTTTGAGAGAGAGAGACAGAGCATGAGCACGGGAGGGGCAGAGAGAGACACACACACAGAATCTGAAGCGGGCTTAAGTATCCAAGCTGACAGCACAGAGCCCAACGCAGGGCTCGAACCCACAAACCGTGTGATCATGGCCTGAGCCGAAGTCAGACGCTGAACCCACTGAGCCACCCAGGTGCCCCTCATGTTAATTTGTTTTAATGCTTTCAGTTTAGATTATTCAAATATACATACCCAGGCATGTAGAGTTTAAAGAAATGTGAGAATTGGGATGCCTGGGTGGCTCAGTCGGTTCAGCGTCTGACTTCGGCTCAGGCCATGATCTCTCGGTTTGTGGGTTTGAGCCCCACGTTGGGCTCTGTGCTGACAGCTCAGAGCCTGGAGCCTGCTTCGGATTCTGTGTCTTCCTCTCTCTCTTCCCCTTCCCCACTCGCAGTCTGCCTCTCTGTCTCTCTCAAAAGTAAATAAACATTAAAAAAAATAGAGAAATATGAGAATTGATAAGGAAACAACATCCTGCTGTAAGTTTATGTGGGGTTATCCATAATCTCATCCACTTGAAGAAGACCTCACCTCATGGCTTGGAGAAATATATTAATTAAGGAGCAGAAACTAAAGGTAGTTTGTCCATTTTGTGTGTGCGTGTGTGTGTGCGTGTGTGTGTGTACGTGTGTGTGTGTAACCCAAAATACATAGCAAATCTTGGAAGATATTTTATTTTTCTGAAGGGAAGGGTAAAACCTTAAAATTAAGTATTATGGAATCCAAGGTGGAACAAAAAATAAAGGAGAAATCAAATATGGCCAGGGCTGTAGAACTGAGGCATTCTGGTTGCACAGAGCATGGGTCTCTCTCCTTACAGGGTGGATGTCCTCTGTAGTAATCGCCTCACTGCAGTTGGGTCAAGAGAAATCAGAAGAGTTGAGCCACCCAGGACCTTTTATAATTCTCCGAGCCTGTTTTAATCTGTTTATTTGCCTCAAGGTCATATTCCAACATAATTTAGCACTCATTGTCAAACAATGGACAGACACTGCCATTGTCATTGAATGAAGAAATAAAAAGATTGCCTTTAGTCTGCTAAAATTCGTATGCGAGGTTTTGTTTGTTTTTTTTTTTTTTTTTTTCTTTACTCAATGTTTCAAATGCCCTGTACTTCCATCTGATTGGACATTGTAGGCCTTGTGTTCGATCTCTGAATCCTCAGTGGGCTCCGACCTGAGATCACGTTGATTGGCTCAGTCCTGGATCAGATGTCCCAGCCTAGGAGTGGGCGGGCTTGGCCTCAGCTTCCTGAACCTGAAGGCTCCTGTGGGCAGCTGGGAAATATTCATATTTTAAGAACACTAATCCACCTCTTGTAATTTTCTAGAGATATTTATTTCCAATCTATGGTCCAATCTATGGACTAAAATAGTTTTTCAGCTTTCCTTGTGGGGAATGGTTTTTTGATTTGTGTGGTTTTTTATTATTATTATTATTATTTTAATGTTTATTTTTGAGAAAGATAGAGACAGAGCATGAGAGGGGAGGAGCAGAGAGAGAGGGAGACACAGAATCTGAAACAGGCTCCAGGCTCCGAGCTGTTAGCACAGAGCCCGATGTGGGGCTTGAACCCACCAGCCGTGAGATCATGACCTGAGCCAAAGTGGGACACTTAAGCAACTGAGCCACCTGGAGCGCCCCTTCTTGTGTGGAATGGTTTTATTCCTTACGTTCTTTTTCTCCCTTCTCCCTAAAAATGTCATTTTACCTCTTCTTTTAGCATGTATTGTGATCATAGCTACTTGTAAAAATTTTGAATGATTTGAGATACCATAATTTTTGCATGAATATATAATTTTTGAAGGACTGTTTGATGAAGAAATGCACGATTGTTAAGAATGAGAAAGGGTGGGACAGGCTGTGGAGGAAGGAAAAAAAATGTGAATTCTGTTCTAAAACCCATGCTGTTTGGACTCGCCTGAAATTACCGAAATTACTGAAATTACAGAAGATACTGTTTTCCTAAAACTCTTAACTAAGATAGAGATATGTAAATATCTGTTTTTTTCCAGTTACTTCCCCTCCCCAAGTGATTAAAAGAAAACATCGTAATTCGGCATAAATACATTTTTTTAAATATAACACTTTCATTCCTTGCTGAACAGTTGTGCAAACATTAGCAAAAGGCTTCTTACTAAAGTACGTAAGGCACTTTAACAAAAGCTTAGCTGTTCTCCTGGCTTCTCTTCTCTCTTTGCTCCTATCCATTCCAGAATTAGTGCTTAAGGTATAACTGATCATTTCACTTCCTTGGTCAAAAGCCTTAACTAGTTTCTCACAGGTGTCCCTGTCCAGTTAATTATATTTTGAGGGAGGCATCATGGGATGGTGGACAAACTTGTGTTTTGGAGTCAAAGAGTAATGGGCTCAAATAGCCTCCAAGTCTTACGTCATATGTGGTCTTAGACAAGTCATTGAAACTCTCAGGGTATCAGTGTCAGTAATTCACATCATACCATGTTGTCACAACTATTATGTGTAACAAAAATATTAGCTATGAAATCGTATATAAATCATTCAGTATCTTTATTCATTAGGAATTTCCCATTTTATCTGTTTTTGATCTTACAGTACGTTGTACCATTATTCAAATGTATTTTATTGCAAACTTAATCGCAATTTTCTTATGGACAAGGACTTTTTCTTATAGCCTCTACATGATAGGAACTTAGAAATATATGTTAACTTAATATTTTTTGAAAAAAATCTTATTTTGAGAGAGAGAGAAAAAGAGAGAGTGTGTGTGCACAGTGGTGGAGGGGCAAAGAGAGAGGAAGAGAGAGAGAAAATCCCAAGCGGTCTCTGTGCTCAGTGTGGAGACCTGGGCACGATGTGGGGTTTGTTGTAGGGCTTGATCCCATGACTGTGAGATATTGAGCTAAGCCAAAGTCAAGAGCCTGATGTTTAACCGGTTGTGCTATTGAGGCACCCTAACTTAAAATTAAAGAATACTTGTTTAGCTCCTAAAATGTAAATGTCATTTTATGCGAAATTAAGGCATTGAAAGAGCAGAACATACGTGTGTGTGTGTGTGTGCGCGCATGTGTGTGTCTGTGTATGTGTAAAATGTCTCACCATTGTTTCAAGTGATTCTTGTTTATTTGGTACAGATACCAGAGGGTCCTATTAAGATTTAACCTGGCTTGGGCACCTGGGTGGCTCAGTCAGTTAAGCATCTGACTCTTGGTTTTGGCTCAGGTCATGATCTCACGGTTTGTGTCCTTGAGCCCTGTGTCAGACTCTGTGCTGACAGTGCAGAGCCTGCTTGGGATTCTCTCTCTCTCTCTCCCTTTCTCTCTGTCCCTCCCTTGTTTGTGCTCTCTCTCTCAAAATAAATAAATAAGCTTAAAAAATTAAAGATTTTATCTGTTTCTATAAAAAACCTGCAAAAGAATGAACCTCACACAAAAATAAATTCAAAATGGATGAGAGACCTAAATGTGAGACAGGAGACCATCAAAGTCCTAGAGGAGAAAACAGGGCACAACCTCTTTGACCTCAGCTGCAGCAACTTCTTTCTAGATATGTCTTCAGAAGCAAGGGAAGTAAAAACAAAAAATGAACTATTGAGACCTCATCAAGATAAAAAGCTTCTGCATAGTGAAGGAAAAAAATCAAGAAAACTAAAAGATAACCTGTGGAATGGGAGAAGATATTTGCAAATGACATATCGGATAAAGGGTTGGTATCCAAAATCTATAAAAAACTTAACAAACTCAACACCCAAGAAACAAATAATCCAGTGAAGAAATGGGCAGAAGACATGAATAGATGTTTTCGAAAGAAGACATCCAGATGACCAACAGGTACATGAAAAGGTGCTCACTCATCATCAGAGAAATACAAATCAAAACGATAATGAGATGCCACCTCAGACCTGTCAACATGCCGAAAATTAACAACTGAGGAAACAACAGATGTTGGCGAGGATGAGAAATCCTGCACTGTTGGTGGGAATGCAAACTGGTGCAGCCACTCTGGAAAACAGTATGGAGATTCCTAAAAAAGCTAAAAATAGATCTACCCTACGACCCAGCAATTGCACTACAAGGTATTTATCCAAAGGATACAAAAATGCTGATTTGAAGGAGCACATGCATCCCAATGTTTATAGCAGCACTATCAACAATAGCCAATCCAGGGGCGCCTGGGTGGCTCAGTCGGTTGAGTGACGGACTTCATCTCAGGTCATGATCTCGCAGTTCATGAGTTCGAGCCCCGCATCCGGCTCTGTGCTGACAGCTCAGAACCTGGAGCCTGCTTCGGATTCTGTGTCTCCCTTTCTCTCTCTGTCCCTCCCTTATTCGCACTCGGTCTCTGTCTCTCTCAAAATGAATAAACATCAAAATAAAATAAAAACAATAGCCAATCATAACGGAATACTATTTGGCAATCAAAAATAATGAAATCTCACCATTTGCAACAACGTGGATGGAGTGTATTCTGTCACAGCGAAATAAGTCAGCCAGAGAACAAACAGACGGTTGCTGGAGGGTAGGTGAGGGGGGATGGGCTAAATGGGGGATGGGCCTTACGGAGGCCACTTTTCAGGATGACGACTGGGTGTTCTATGTGAGTGATGAATCACTGGGCTCTACTCCTGACACTAGTAATTCATTGTATGCTAACTAACCAGAATTTAAATAACTAAATTGAAAACCATAAAGATTTTACCTGGTTCTATAAAATAACTTACAAATTACCTCCGTGTATGCTTTTGAGGAATCTGTTTTTTTATTCTCGTGTTCACCTTGCTCCATAGTTTAGTTCTATTACTTCATTGAAAAGCTCTCCGTACTTGAAGCTGCTCAGTGATTCTCCTTGTTCTGTGATAAGTCCCCCCATGTTGGACTGTCCGCCTGCTCATTCCCAGGGAACATCAAGCATTCGATAACTGTTGATGAAAGTAATGTAAAATATTAAGAAGGCCTTAAGGTGAATGACATCCGTGCAAAAGGGGAGACAGATAGAGTGCCCCAAATAATCCGTACGTTTGAAAATGCCCACATAAATTTAATACTGGTGGAAAAATTGTATAACTGTTAAAGAAAGCTCCTCAGAATGCTTTCTTTCCCCCATTTATATTAAGTGGCTTCATTTTAGAAAATATAATTTTTTATAGTGGAAAAACCACCTGGAGATTTTTTTATCACTTTTTTTTTTCCTATTGCTGCTACTTCTTAACTCCAGTGTCCCTAAGGTAATTAGTGGGCTGAAATTTACATCATCGGCTTTGAGATTCTGTGAATATGAAGGAATAGCATTGTATGGTGACATATTGTGATGAGCATAGCAAAGCATATAAACTTGTGGAGTCACTATGCTGTGCACCCGAAAGTAATGTCACATTGTGTGTCAACTGTACTCGGATAAAAACAAATTATTTTAACTATTAATGATGTGATTTTGGGTCGCTCAGTCAGTTAAGTGTCCCACTTCGGCTCAGGTCATGATCTCGTGGTCCACTGGTTCAAGCCCCGGGTCAGGCTCTGTGCTGACAGCTCAGAGCCCGGAGCCTGCTTCAGATTCTGTGTCTCCCTCTCTCTCTGCCCCTCCCCACTCGCACTCTGTCTCTCTCTCAAAAATGAATAAACATTAAAAAAAATTAAAAAAAATTTTTTTTTTTAACGTTTATTTATTTTTGAGACAGAGAGAGACAGAGCATGAACAGGGGAGGGGCAGAGAGAGAGGGAGACACAGAATCTGAAACGGGCTCCAGGCTCTGAGCTGTCAGCACAGAGCCCGACGCGGGGCTCGAACTCACGGACTGTGTGATCGTGACCTGAGCCGAAGTCGGACGCTTAACCGACCGAGCCACCCAGGCACCCCAACGTTAAAAATTTTTTTAAAAAAGATGTGATTTTTTAATGACAAGTTTTTGTCGAGTCCCAATTCTTACTGTACTGCCACAATTTCCAACAAAATTTTGGAGATTTATGCAGATGATGGGATTATTTGGGGGATGATGCTTTAAATACACATATATTTATATATATGTGTATATATGTATAACATATATACACATATATGTATAAACATAAACGTTAAATATATATATGTGTATATATATTTAACGTTTATGTTTATTTATTTCTGAGAGAGAGAGAGACAGAGTGCAAGCAGGGGAGGGGCAGAGAGAGAGGGAGACACAGAATCGGAAGCAGGCTCCAGGCTCTGAGCTGACAGATATTCCAACATTATGGAAGTTGTTCTAAAAGTGCTGGTCGAGTGCAAGATGAATATCTTTGACTGGAGTACATCAGAGACAATATGGTGAAGTCCGTATTTTGCTATATCTAGAGATGAATAATATCTGGTCATTGATTGCTTCATTTTTGATGCTAAAATTGGTTGTTGGTTTATGGTGATGGTATCTTGACTCATCTGTGATTTTCCCTTTGAAATTAAAAAGTCTGTGTGATTACTTGGGTATCAAACAGCATTCACTTCCTCATCAACCAGTCACGTTTGACGGCTTTATGTCAATTGATAATCCTTGCCAGAAATAATTCATTAAGAATGGCAAGATGATGGCTTTATATTCTACCATTTTGTCTAAATTCATTAGCCGTAATTCTTCCATAAATAGAACTTGCTTTGACCAACTGCACTTATTTTCTTATCTTGAATAGCTTCTTCTAAATGACAGGGTACACGTAGAAACAGTTTTCACCGTATTACGTCATTGGTAGACACTTTCCTCTACTTGAAAAGCCAAAGGCATGATTTTATTTATTTTATTATTTTAGTTTTTAAAGGCATGATTTTACATTTAACATCAGAACCATTTTTCCCTCACGACTCTAAAATACATCTCAATAAGGCAGTTATTAAAAATACTTTGAAAATTAAATAAATTTAGGAAACTGGTATGTTAGGAAAGTTTTCATGAGTTTGTAAAGTGATGCATTGCTCCTCAGCTACTTCTCAATATCTTCCTTACTCTGGATCATACCAAATACTTCTTGCATATTTGATTTTACGTTTCTTAGAAATTTAAATTTAAATGTTCTTTCTTTCTCAACTCATGTCTCCAAAATTTTTATATTCCCCTACATATTAATAGAAAACCCATTCTTTTAAAAAAATTTTTTTTAAATGTTTTATTTATTTTTGACACAGATGGAGACAGAGCGTGAGCAGGGGCGGGGGCAGAGAGAGAGGGAGACACAGAATCCAAAATAGGCCCCAGGCTCCGAGCTGTCAGCGCAGAGCCTGACTGGGTGCTCGAACTCGCAAACCGTGAGATCATGACCTAAGCCGAAGTCGGATGCTTAACCGACTGAGGCGCCCCTAGAAAACCCATTCTTATAAGGGTCTGGGATCTGACTCCCAAGAGCTTTAAGTAGAAGATGTGAAGAATGGAAAGACAAAGACAACTTTCATTGTTTCTTGATCAAATGTTGTACATGACCTTCACTTCCATATTTGTACATGTTGTACATAACCACAGATTTTTTTTCTTATTTTGTTTCTTTTTGGAGATTTTTATGTTTTCTGTCTTTTTAAGTAGCAGATGTAAAAGTTAAAAAGGTGTAACTCTTGTAGTCAATATGGAGCAGATAGTCCATATCACAGTGTGTCAAGCTCCTCAAGGATGCTCTGTATTTGGAGAAAGGCTTCCGGGAGTTTTTTGTTTGTTTGTTTTGTTAACCATAGTGTATCCTCACTCTTCACTCTGATATTTGAGAAACATAATACAGAGTTTAAAGTAATTAAATGTTATTATGAGTTTCATCTGGCAAGATTAAGCTATTTAAGTTTTCCAAGGCATTATTTTTCTTAAATTTTAAAAAATGTTTTATTTATTTTTGAGACAGAGAGAGACAGAGCATGAACGGCGGGGGGGGGGGGGCAGAGAGAGAGGGAGACACAAGCTCTGAGCTGTCAGCACAGGGCCCGACGCGGGGCTGGAACTCACAAACTGTGAGATCATGACCTGAGCCGAAGTTGGACGCTTACCTGACTGAGCCACCCAGGCACCCCAAGTTTTCCAAGGCATTATTGCCTATTATTCTTTAGTAATTCTTGCCAAACTGTTCCCTGTGTAATCCCCAATTATAACAAACCATCCCTTGTTCAGACTAATAGGATATGGTGGACAGTCTGGGTGGCAAAATATTTTGAAACAAATTCTACACACACACACACACACACGAATTATTTTTCTCTAAAAGCAGATATATGACTAAAGCGGCAAGAAATAATTGTTACATAATAAAGTTGGGGATAAAATCTTCCTTAATGAAGTGATACCTTTTAGTTAGCTCACCGTTAATAAATCGTCCGTGTTTCCGGAGTCCTTGAGAGGATTTGAAAATAGTTGGCTCCGTGAGGGAATTCATCATCTTTGCAAACCATGCTTGCCCTGTTTGATCTTTTTTGGAAAATCGTTGGTGCAAAGGAAAATTTCCTAAGTTTTAATAAAGTTTTACTGTTTAGCTCTCTGCACGCCTTTCCAAAGGACCATACACATCCATCGATGCAAGCCTTAATTGTTGGCACAAGGATGTTGATTTGATTATGGGCTAATAATAGAAACTATATGGAGTGAAGTGAGTGAAAAAACTGTCACCCTGTGCATGTAACGTCTAAAAAGGCAATGTGACTCTGTGCAGGGCCAATTACGTGGATTAAGATGGGTCTTTGTTGGGGCGCCTGGGTGGCTCTGTCAGTTAAGCGACTGACTTGGGCTGAGGTCATGATCTCACGGTTCCCGGGTTGGAGCCCGTGTGGGGCTCTGTGCTGCCAGTGTGGAGCCTGGAGCCTGCTTTGGACTCTGTGTCTCCGTCTCTCTCTGCCCCTCCCCCACTCGCACTCTCTCTCAAAAATAAATAAACATTTAAAAAAGAAAAAAAGACTGAGCTCTGGAACCACAGAGAGCTGTCTCCAGTCTCCACCGGGTACCGGAACCTCAAGGTCTCTGAGCCTCAGTTTACCCATCTGCAAAATAAGTGTGACGCTCAGAGTGCATGCATTATAGGGCTGTTGCAAGAATCAAATGACGTAATGCCTACAAACGTGCTTAGAAGTGCCTCGCAAGGTGGCTTCATTAACTCCCATCACCTAAACTCCATCGTCTTGCTGGTGAGAACCAGAAGCTCTGATCTCTTCTGTTACTGTCAGACTCACGTAGTTCACTCCTATTTACCGTTGCCACGTGGGTATCACAAAAACACTGCACATTTAACAGGTGCAACCTGGAAGCTTGTATTTCGTTCCTCAAAACTGCGTTTGCATTTCCTGCCCCACCTTTCCTTTCTCAGTAAATGGCACCACAGACCATTGATTTACTTAGGCCAGAAATCTCAAATAGGTTTTTCGTTTTTCATTTCCCCTCACCTTCCTCATTCAGTTCATCAGCAAGGCTTCATAGCTGAGTCAAGTGGTTCGCCCTGTAGGTTGCTCTACATACACCGTTTGCTTCTTGGTAAACTTGCGAGTCTAAATCTGCCACGTTTTCTGTCACACAAGACTAAAGTGTGAGGCCACACCTGTAGGGCTCCTGTACCCTATGCTTCTGGTTGCTTTCCATCAATGGGGAGTCTTGTTAAGGGTTAAGAAGGAGAGAAGAGAGAAGTCATATAATAGTTAGTTCCTCCCTCCTCCTTGTGAGGTCAAGGCTGCATTGAGCTGGCTCTGTCCCTCCACCCAGGGTCACTGTTCTACTCAAGAGAGATGACTTTATATGACTCTCCTTCCAGTGTCTGGTGATGGCTGTGTGTCCTCATCCCTTCACGCCTGATGGTAGAATCAGCCTGCTCCTAAATCCATAGCTCTTGATAAAACATTTGTCATCATCTCATTTTGAGAATGCCTGTATTTCTACTGGGACTTTTTCTGATACAGACCCTAAGCTTGGGCTTTCTTGGTGATTAACCACAATAAAATTCCCATTTTGCGTATTGTGGTTAACTGGTTAACTAGCCTTACGCCCGCCATGTTGGAACATGGGGTTCATGTGTCTCAGAATTTTAACTGAAAGTCTGGCATGACCCTTCAGTTCCTTGGTTTCTCCTCAAATTGTCACAGACTTCTGCAGTTCCTGCAGGATTTCTGCCTTGGAGAGGAGGGGATGAGGTGGGAGGAAGCCACCATACGTGCTCGTTTGGCTGCTTGATTTCCTTACCTTTACCTCCTTCTTCAGTTCCCACTCCACTTGGAGCAAAAGCGGGGAAGAGTCCCCACTGCCTCTTGCTTTCTGGTTGTGACTTCTTTTTGATGTTCTCCATCTTGAGAAGACATTTCCCCTCTCCAATTATCTGAAGCTGAATGTTACCATAGCTGAACTTTGCTGAGAATTGTGATCTATTGGAGGGAGGAATAAATAGACACACATTTAATAGTTTCAAAATTTCATCACTGGTTATACATAGGTCAGATAATTATAACTTATCCTTCTAATGGCTTCCTAGTTGCATATAATATGTAGATTGGTTAACATCACTTGCATGTCCAGCAAGGTCTGGCTCCTATTTATATTTCTAACCCAAGTTCCCAGTATTCTCCTCTGGGGCTATACTTAGGTCACAGCCAAACTCCTTTCCTTTCCTTTCCTTTCCTTTCCTTTCCTTTCCTTTCCTTTCCTTTCCTTTCTATAAAACTATGTCCTACCTCGGGACCTTTGTACATGCTGTTCTTTCTGCCTGGAACAATTAATTTCTTTTGCTCTTTGCATGGCTAAACAATTTTTTTACTAGTCTCATTAAAAAAAATTTCCATCTTTCCTAACCTTCCCCCACAAACTTGTCCCTTAAAATTCTTCTCTATACTATTCTTCGGGTTCTTCTCTGCATTTTCCATTCTTATCATACTTGCCATTGTTTTATTCATTTCTCAGGTTTGTTTTATTTATCATGTCCAGTAGAAAGATGGTTTTATAATGTCAAGTATAATGTATATATTTGTATACCACTGTATTTCTGGCTTCTAGCACAGTGTCTGGCATAAAGCAAAACCATAATAAATATCTGTAGAATAAGAGGCTGAACAAAGTACAGGGCCTAGTACAATGAGTATCAATGCTCAATAAATGCACATTAGCATTGCTATTATGAAATTCCTTCTAATTACTATGTGATAAACGTGAGAAGATTTACTTACTATAGTTTACTTACTAGAAGATTTACTTACTAGAATCACAATATATGACATGGCATCCTTTCAGTGGAAACGTGTGGTAGGGAAGGTCTTCTCTTGAAGAGATTTGTGGGTTTGGTTTTTGTCTAACCAAGTGGACTCCACTGAGATTCCCTGAAGACCTACACAGTTTTAAATGGAATTAGATAAGCAGACAAAGTGCCTGCTTGGATTGAAAGAGACCGAGAGAGGGGCACCTGGGTGGCTCAGTCAGTTAAGTGTCTGACTTCAGCTCAGGTCATGATCTCATGGTTTGTGAGTTCGAGCCCTGCGTCGGGCTCTCTGCTGTCAGTACAGAGCCCGCTTTGGATCTTCTGTTCCTTTCTCTGTGCCCCTCTCCAGCTTGTGTGCCACCCCCCCAAAAAAAATAAATACACATTTTAAAAAAAGAAAGAGACTGAGAGAGAACAAAATAAAGATGTCTTTGGACTCCCAAATTCTACTGGCAGAAAACAGGTTGAGAACACTATGTAGCTGCAAACGTGGGTTACCTTTCATTAAAAAAAAAAAGCAGGGAAGATCCAAAGAGTGGAACCAGGCATCTAGAGGACAGAGCTGAGAGCCACAGAGAAGCATTCCAACCTTGAGACTTAATCAAGGAACTGCCAACATTTGCTTGTTTGGATTTCATCATTGTTGGGGACTCAGGATCCTGGCCTCCTTTTAACAGCTTTTCATAGTTCCATCTCGCACTGTCTCAGGATTCATCTGTGTGGCCAATAGGCTGTAGCAGAAGTGCTGCTCTGTCATTTCCAAGGTTAGGTTACAAAGGACAGCAGCTTCCATTCTGAGATCTTTCTCCCTCTTTCATTTCCTCATCATTCACTTTCACTAAATATGTTGATATTTGTCCATATGATACCCTTTCAGAACATCTGGATCAGTATTCTTAGAAGGGTTGCTGCGTGTTATATTTTGCATGGCGCAATCCTGAGTTATGCCTGTTTGTCCTAGAATAATTGTTTCCTCATTGGCTACCCAAGTGTTCTGGATTGGATGATAAATTACACGATCACAATTATTAACATCTCTAGCATCCTACACATTCAGCCATATGTCCATTTACATTTTCTTAAACCGTACCATTGTGTGGTGTGTATGCAGGCACGTGTGTGTGTGAGTGTGTGTGTGTGTGTGTGTGTGTGCGTGTGTGTGTGTGAGAGAGAGAGAGAGAGAAGCAGAGACAAAGAAAGCTGGGTTTGCAGGGTGCGTGGGTGGCTCAGTTGGTTAAGCATCTGACTTCAGCTCAGTTCACGATCTTGCAGTTCGTGAGTTCATTCCCTGCATCGGGCTCTGTTCTGATGGCTCAGAACCTGGAGCCTGTTTCACATTCTGTGTCTCCCTCTCTCTCTGCCTTTCCCCCATTTGCACTCTGTCTCTCTCAAAAATAAATAAACATTAAAAAAAGCTGACTTTGCATCTCTCAATTATTTCTCCTCCTTTTTAAATGTTTTTATAATTCTCTCCACCTTCCTGGCCAAAAGTAACTAAGCAGAGTTAGGAAAGTCATAGTCTATAAAAGGTGGCTGCAAAAGGTGTAAGTCCCATGTTCTCATTTGTCTCCTGGAACCTCAACCCTTATAGTAGCATATCCAGGTCTTACAAAAACCAACTTCTATATATAATGCTTCAAGTGTTTTTTTGACCAATTTTATTTCATTTCTTTTTTCTTCCATGCAGGACCTGAAATGTGGAGGGGAAGGACTCAGTCAGTACATTCCTATGTCATGTTTAAACACTGACAAAACATTTGACCAGTACGTTCCTTCATGGTGGATTGAATGCATTTTATTTTATTTTGTTTGTTTCACTCTAGGTTAAATGTGGGGCAATTATAGGTACCAAGCAGCCCGAGTTTGATTCACCTTAAGGATCAGGTTTGTGGGAGACATGACCTCCCTTCCTCCTGAAATTTATCTGTGCCCTTCCATTCCTATTTGACTGTTGGAGATGGGGCCATCATAGTAATGGAAGTATAGCTTGGAACCACGCCTTACTTACCTCTCAGGAAGTATCTAAATTCTTGGTCCAGTGTAGGAGCTTCCAAGATCAGGCTGTGGCACCTGCTGTTTCTCTGTGCCAGGAGAGGAAGTGCAGTAGTGGTGGCTGTGGGTTCAGAGGGGCTCTCAGGGTAGATGGTCTCCCTTTGAATCTCAGGCTTTTATGCCTTATGACCATGTGACCTCAAATAAGATGGTCAACATTCCCCAGCATCGGTTCATCAGTGAAGTAGAAATAATAATACCTCATTGGATTATCTGAAGGGTTAAATGAAATAATAGATATAATGTTTTCAAAAGAGTACCTTGAACATGCTAGGCATCCCATAAGTGTTAGTTAATACTCTATATCAGTGGTTCTCAACAGGGATCAGTTTTGGCCTCAAGAGACATTTGGCAATGTCTGGAGACTTTTTTAAAAAAAATGTTTTTATTTATTTTTGAGACAGAGAGAGACAGAGCATGAGCAGGGGAGGGGCAGAGAGAGAGGGAGACATAGAATCCAAAGCAGGCTCCACGCTCTGAGCTGTCAGCACAGATCCCAACGCGGGGCTCAAACTCATGGACTGTGAGACCATGACCTGAGCTGAAGTTGGACGCTCAACCGGCTGAGCCACCCAGGTGCCCCTGGAGACATTTTTTTTAATTATTATTATCATGACTGGGACTAGGGAAGGGTCTGTTAATGGCATCTGGTGGTTGGGGGCCAGGGATCTTGCTAAACATTCTACAATGCACAGGCCAGCCTCTACAACAAAGGATTATGAGGTTCAAAATGTCAATAGTGCAGAGGTTGAGAAATCCTGTTGTATATATCAATGCTGTTTGCTCATTGTAGTTTTACTTAATTTCTAATCTGACTAGCAGAGAAAATAAGGTATCAGCTGGAGTGGGGCCTGTCTCTCTGTGAAGACAATTCAGTGCCTCAGGGAACATGCCAAGCAGGCAAGATTGTATTTTGCTGAGATGTCATTCAGTGCTCAAGGTGGTATCACGGAGGTATAGGGTAGCATGTTCCCAGCGCCCAACTTTTCTGTGTTAGGACTTCAGACCAGGAAAATGGCCAGGGATGTCTGCAGGACATTATATGCAAGGGAGTTAATTACAGACTCATTTACAATAGTGAGAGTTGGAACAAACCTAAATATCCAACAATAAGAGATTATGCCATGGGGAAAAAAATCGAGCCACATGGAAAATGCCTATAATGTACAAAGTGGTAAATATGGGTTACAAAATAGTATTTACATCATCAGTCTTATTTTGTAAAGAATAAAAAGGTGTATTTTGCTACCTGGCTATGAGGAACGGACCTCAATATTTCATCAGTGTTTGTATCAGGGTTGTGGACTAATGGATGACTATTGTGGGGTTTTTTATACAATTAAATTTTGCATAATGTGCAAACATAAGCATATATTTCTATAATCACAAAAGTAATAAGTATTGTATATGAGGGGAAACAGAGAGTAATAATATGCCACAGGACCTAATTCAAAATGAGCTCATGTCTGGTCTGGTTCCTGGTCTAGGGTCTGACTACTCACTCCAAGGGGACACCAATCTCTAGACTTACCTCTACGTACCTGATAAGGTGTTAAAACTGTGTATTAACCTTTTGATGTGCATTGTGTTTCTTTTTAACTAAGGGAGGTATTCTTAGGAAACCTTTAATTACAAAGAACTACGATTGTAACTAAGAACCTTCCCCCCACCTTTAGGATGATAATCATGAATTCAGCATCTAATTATTTAGATTAAGTTTTTAAGATATTTCATGAGTGCCTTACAATGCTTATCAAAAGAACAAAGAAAGAAACTGAGGAAACCATCTCACTGTGGTTAACACATCATGTTTGATGTTTACTAATGAAATCTGTTTACCTTCATAACTGTATAATAGGGCCATTAAAGACAATAGATACAGTAGTTTAAAAGTAATAAAATTTACAACAAAGTGTATTTAATTTGAAATTGAATTGCCAGCAAATGGTGTCCTAATGAACCCTTGTGTCAATGGAGCTCTAACCAAATTAAGGGAAATCATTTCTATCACAAGAAACTAAATCAGCTGTGAGATCCAAAAAGGCCATTCCTCTGGTGGGGGTACAGTCATTGTCACAGATGGCTCTGCTGATGGAATTAAGCTTAAGTTAGGAGAAATGAAATACAAGATCCTTCTTAATTCAAATGAATTTGGGAACGCAGGCAAATGTTAGAAGCTCAAAATTAAATAAATGAATGAATGAATAAATAAATAAATAAATAAATAAGTGAGTCATAAAAAAGAACCTCAAATAAAGGCAGTAAATGTTAACAGGAGGAAAAAAAAAAAGCCTGGGGAACATTTTTGAAGGTAGAAATAGATCTTGATCTCTGGCCATTGCATTAAAAAAATAAAAAAGTTTATGTCATATCACCTATTCAGCTATTTGAACGATTCCTCTATTTCCAAGTTTCTTCATCAGTTTATAAGATTGAAGGAGTGAGGGGCTGAAAATGAAGTGGCAAAATGTCTTACCAAATATTTGATCTTCGGTAATTTCTGAAACGAGCCACATTTTAATTACTGGGAGATCAGTATTGACTACAGGGAGTCTTGAATTTTATAGAGATCACATTTCAAAAGCTACTCATCTCCCCATCTTTAATCAACGGTAGTTGTGTGGTATTTATCTAATTCTCAGTTAATCTGACACGATGTTTAAGGAAAACATCAAATTGTGTTGTGGTTCCAAAGGCAAACCTTTTCATTATCCCCATTGTCAATTTCTCTTCCTTTTATCTCCTCTCCTCTTGTACCCGCTGCAGAGTGCCAAGTCAACCATTAATTGCACATCGAGATGTCTGGAAAGAAAACAGGCCAGCCAAGCTCTGTACTCTCACAGACGTAACTCACGAATCAAAGGCAGCAGCAGCAGGACCTTGCTGGAAGGTGAGACTCTCATGACTGACTTTTTCTCGGATGCAAAAATGTGAAATGATGAGATCAACGGTTCTTGGCTCGCTGTCCTGGCTGGCTTTTCCTCCTGCTGGGACCCTCTAGAGAAACAGAGTTTCAACAGGACTTGGTAAATATTTTTGAGGAGAATTCTACGCTCAAATAGAAGGGCTAAAATTCTCGACTGTAAAGCATTGGGAATTCCTCAAGAATGGTGTGCACAGTGCCAGGCTGGGTTCCCACTAGACAATGAGGCAGGACTGTCTCCATGCAAATGAGACAGGTTTGAGATTTGATGAATCTTCTGTCTTCTGTCCCTACTCATCTGACACTCGCTTTGAGGAAGGTTGTAAATGCAAGAGAGATTGTGGTATAATTCCTCAGACTGGCATTTCTGCCCCCTAGTCACCATTCGATTATCTTCCAAATTGCTGTGTTTCAGAGAGATAAAGATTTTTTATGGCTTGCTGACTTGAAACAACCACAAGAGCCAGCAAAGAAATGACTAAGCGGCCATGCATAGTAATTCCATTGGTAAATGACAAAATCTTTGTTTGTATGACATTTCCAAAATTACTACAGAAGATGGATCTAAAATACAAAATGTCACATTTGGCATGCAAAACTATCACAATATATTTCAGTATAAAATTCATAGAGGCGTTTAATTTAGAATGTGTTTAATAACTCGGTCTGCCTGCATCAGTAATCCTGCCTTGAGGTTTAAAGAGCTTGTGTTATTTATTCACATGGCGTTAATTTTTAAAAAAAAATATTTTTGGAAACCAACATATTAAGGTTAAGTCTTTATTGTTAATTAAGATTTTCTAATTAAGGCAAAAATAATTGTTATTCTGATTGGTTTTTAAGTATGACTTCTGTGAGAAAACAAAAGAAGTTTAGCAACTTCCACTGTTTATTTAGCTGTGATTTGATTCCAGAAGCATACTATCTATATGGAAATATATATTATCGCTCACAAAATAAAGTCTAGGCAGGATTAAAAGGTACTTAACCGTTGGCTGCAGATTAATGGGTAGCTACTAACTCCAGGAGCCAAGAGAGTACAGTAAACTGCTTCGAAGAACGGCATTATTTTTTGCTTAAAGCACAATGTAATAGAGAATTCTTTGAGGTCAAATGATTCCAAAGACTATTTGGGACTTGTGAGTATAGAAAACATGACTTAATGACATTTGAGTTATTAATAATCCCAGTTTAATTTTTGCTTAATCTGAAACAAGTCCATTAAAAAAAATCTTATCCATTTGGATAAACTTTCCAGCACTTACTAAAAATGAAAATGGCCTATTCCTGTGAGTGGAAGGTAAGCAATGAAGTTCAAATGCCCCATAAAATATTCTTGACTCCTGTTCTTTAGTTACATACAATGTATGCTAAGTTTTAGGTTAAAGCACACCCAAATGCTACTCCGTCCTTTAGGGTTTTTTTTTTTTTTTTCTCTCCTTGGAAGCCCATGGGGTAAGTTGACCTCATGCTTAAATTGAATAAAAGTATCTATCAGGTGAAGGGTTTGTCTGACCTACTTTGGACTTGGCTCATCAAGGTGGTATAGGGACCAAGGGCACGCTGCCCAAAATGTACCACAAGGGCACACGGACTATTTTGAATTGAAGCTACTTGAGAGACAGCCAGTGCAAGACCACTCAGATCCTCCTCCGTCCCCCTGAAAATAGGAAATAAATCTCCCATATGAAAGGTACCCTGCCTTTACTAAGAAGTGAAAAGACATCCTTATCACCAGAGGTTGGAACTTTGAAGCGAAGAACGCTGTAGAAAGCTTGTTATTATTATTTTTTTTTACTGATCTACAATCTCAGCCCAGATTTTGCTTGGAATTACTTCCTAATTAAAACTCTTAAACACCCATTTTCTTTATCCTGTCTCTTTCTCGCAACATTATTTTGTTTCTTCCTAAAATGTCTAAAAACTGCTTTCCTTGGTCATTTCTTTATGTCTCGTTTTCATTATTGGGCCTCCTTGTGCGTGTCAAAAAACGTTGGCTTCTTTCTCCAGTTCATCTGTTCACGTAAACTTAATTTTCAGTCCAGCAAAGACCTGGAGGGGTAGAGAAAAAAGCATTTTCCTCTCCTACGGCATCCTGTGGTCTGTGATTAGTGTCAGAGGTAAGGGTTTTTGCCTTCCAAACTCTTGAGTTTGAAACTCACGGCCCATACTCACCCTCCCAGATACCTCGAAGAGGCACAATGTGTGGTTTTCAGAAGTGTTGGTATCCTGTTAATTCTATCTTATTATAATAGATGAATGGTTTCTGATGTCACAGATCATTAACATACCATGCTTAAAAATTGGCTAACCTTTCCCCTGGCGTAATTGGCAGGCTTGCCTTTTGACCTCCTAATTATATATCGTGTGTCCTCCTCTGTTATCATTGCTAATACCTGACAATTACAGGTTGAGCGAAAATAATTGTCTATTTCCCCCCACCCCCAAGAAGTGCATTGTGGCTAATTGTGTGGTTTCATCCAGTTCCTGCGTATTTCAGGAGACCTGCCTTGTCTTTAGGTTGAGCGCGGCCAGGCGCCTCAGCATCTTCAAGTACGGATGAAATGTGCAAGAGGCCTCAAGAACAAGGCTCCCCGAGGCTCCTACCGCCTCAGGGTGTCCTTGCTTGGTCGACCAGGTGGCTGTGTCTTCCAGTGGCAGCAAACGGAGCAGCTGAAGACCAGAACACACCCAGTGAGGCATGATGGAAATTTTTATGATCTGGGGCTCTATTTCCACGAAAGCCTTTATGTGGTAAGCTGGCCTTTTTGCACACATGTCCCTTTTTATGTAGCTTCCTCACTCTTCCTATCTATCCATCTTTTCGTCTCTACTCATGTGGCTTGAGATACTCAACTTTGCGGAGTGAACAGAAAGGGTGGCATTCATTCATTCGTTCCTTCAGCCAATACCCAATGAGCCCCCACTATGCACCAAGCATGTGTTGTGGACCATAAAGGGACACCCTGAGTCCCGTGTAAAATGGAAATGCTGTCTTTATTTAGCAACCACATATATGGTGGATGCTTGGTCTAGTTCTCCTCCTTTTTAGGATTTACATGCTGAGTGATTAATGATGTACATTGTTGGGCGTGTAGTACATGGATAAGCGTGGAAGCAGCCAGGGATGCTGATTTTAGGTGAGAACCAAGCTTGAGGCCAGAAGAGAAGTTGGAAGGATTGTTCAGAAAATATATTATGGATATAGGGAGGGGTTCTAGAAGAGACAGGGCTGAGTAAAGGAGGAAGAAGGTGGGTAAGGTTAACCAGTGACCCTGGATGCAGGGATGAGAAACAGGCTGGAGACCATCGAGTTCCCTTTGGAAGCAGAGAGAAGGCTCAGCCTTGTCTGGGGCATGTTCCATGAAACTCTAGCCCTCCCCCACCCCACAAAAAAAAGAAAGGAGGGTGGGAAGGGGCATCTGGGGGCTCAGTAGGTTGTGTCTGGCTTCAGCTCAGGTCATGATCTCATGGTTCGTGGCTTTGAGCCCCTTGTCGGGCTCTGTGCTGACAGCTGGGAGCCTGGAGTCTGCTTCGGATTCCGTGTCTCCCTCTCTCTCTGCCCCTCCCGTGCTTGCGCTCTGTCTCTCTCTGTCTCTCAAAGGTGAATAAATGTTAACAAAATAAAATAATAATAATAATAATAATAATAATAATAATAAAGGAGGGTGGGTTAGTCCTGGGACACTTACCACATGCTGGTGCATTGACGTTGAGCATGAGCACAGACTGTTCACAAATACAGAATTGCCTTTTACACTATTAATTTGAAAGAGTAAAACACACATCTTGAGGGTCAATATAGGTATCGCAGAGTGATATTTAAGAGAAAAGCTAATTTCTCTCTAAAATAGATAGGAGTGTGTTCTCTTTCTCCATTTCCCCTTAGGTTTTGTGCTAAAAGGTATCCTTTTAATTAATTTTAGCATGTGGTATTTCATTAAGGGTTGTAATCCATTATTCACATGAACATACTGTGCAGATAATGTCTTGTATTTATTCTGACCAACTGAAAAAATTAAAATAAGAGGCGAGACTAAAAAATGAGCCATTCTGTATGGTAGATCTATAAACTCCACACGTAGGCTGTCATTATTTACTTGTTCTGAGAAGAGAATTATCAACCTTCATTTTTTTGCCACCTTTACTTTCTAGATATCTAAGACCCTTGAGGATAGTGTTTTTTTTTTGTTGTTGGTTGGTTGGTTGGTTTTTGTCTTTTGTTTTTTTCTTTTTAATGGTCAACAACTCTGTAGTGAATTTTAAGAATAGAAAACATATGGGGCGCCTGGGTGGCTCAGTCGGTTGAGTGTCTGACTTTGGCTCAGGTCATGATCTCACGGCTGGTGGGTTCGAGTCCTGTGTCGGGCTCTGTGCTGACACCCCAGAGCCTGGAGCCTGCTTCGGATGCTGTGTCTCCTTCTCTTCCCCATTTGTGCTCTGTCCTGTCTCTTAAAAATAAATAAATGTTAATTAAAAAAAAAAAAAGAATAGAAAACCTATAGCATCCCTAAAAGCCATGCTGTTGAATAATGAGTGCAAAGTCTCAGGTGACCTCTGTGTTTAGAAGTTGATGGGGCTTCAAAAACAAAGAAAACAAAGCCTGCTTACCGCTGGGAGCCTAATAGACAAAATAGACATTTGGTGAAAGTCACAGCTTCATCCCAAGGTGTATACACAGTCCACTTCAGATAGGATTTGGAGAATTGGCTGTGTTGATGGTGGTGAGAACACCAGAGGTCTCTTTCAAACAAGAGACCAGAACTCTTCCTGGGAAAGAATTCTTCCTGAGAGAAAAGGAATCCCTGCTGAAAAACATTCACTGGGGAGTCAACTCTCAGTTGGCTCATCTGTGAGATGAGGTTAAAAATATGTGCCTCTCAGATGCATCGTGAGAAATGATGGAGATAATACTTGGGGAAATACATAGAATTCAGAGGCTTCTTTTATTATTGCTATCATTATTCTGTTTCTTTGATAGTGGAGCCCGTAAATGTTTCCCCAGTGGACTTTCATTTGAATATCTATGACATGTTCATATTTCAAGTAACTTTCAAACTAACCTTTGCTTGAGAACAATGTCGGTTAACGGTTTTTTCCTTTAATGACTGATCCCAAAGGCTTTGTGAAGAAATGTGGGATACTCGTGAAAGGAGTTAGTCTAGGGTGGGTAGGGAGAGGACATTTTCCCTGGGGGAACCCACTGTCTGTGGAACCAGACTTTGAGGACGTGTTCTAAGAAAGCAGCAAGCATAATTTAACCCCTGAGCTGAGGTCTTGGTTCCTACCTATCACCTCAGAGGAATTTCAGAAATGTGGTGTTACCCAAAATTTCAGCATATTATACAATTAATATTAATATTTATTTAGAGGATCTTAAACAGGTCCACGATCAGCAATGACCCTGGGATCATGACCTGAGCTCACGACTGACCCTCAACTGACTGAACCACCTAGGGGTCCCTAAAAGACAGCGCGTGAGTGGGGGGAGGGTTAGAGAGAGAGAGAAACACAGAATCTGAAGGAGGCTCCAGGCTCAGAGCTGGCAGCACAGAGCCCGACACGGAACTCGAACCCTTGAACTGTGAGATCATGACTTGAGCCGAAGTCAGATGTTTAACTGAATGGGCCACCCAGAGCCCCAAAATGTGGCTATTTTTTTTTTAAAGAGTTCAATCAACACCTAACAGGCAGGTACATTCTTTTTGTGCCTTTTAATTAAGTATCTGAAAATGTAAAGCATGAAGATAGGTTACAAAACATATTATTCAGTTTGCTTTCTAGAGCCATCTTCATTAAGAACTGTTTTATGAGGCGCCTGGGTGGCTCAGTCGGTTAAGCGTCTGACTTCGGCTCAGGTCACGATCTCACGGTTCTTGGGTTCAAGCCCCGCGTTGGGCTCTGTGCTGACAGCTCAGAGCCTGGAGCCTGCTTCAGATTCTGTGTCTCCCTCTCTCTCTCTGCCCCTCCCCCACTCACGCTCTGTCTCTGTCTCAAAAATAAATAAATATTAAAAAAAAAAAAGAACTGTTTTCTGGTACGGGCACCTGGGTGGTTCTTTTGGTTGGGTGTCCGACTTCGGCTCAGGTCATGATCTCACAGCTCGTGGGTTCGAGCCCCGCATCTGGCTCTGTGCTGACAGCTCAGAGCCTGAAGCCTGTTTCAGATTCTGTGTCTCCCTCTCTCTCTGCCCCTCTCCTGCTCATGCTCTGTCTCTCTCTCTCAAAAATAAATAGACATTTAAAAAAAATTTAAAAAAAATAATAAAAGGAACTGTTTTATGGTAAAAGGAGATACGGGAGTTTTATCATTGTTATTATTGGTTTAGATGCCCATCCCCGTCTGCCACCATCAAAGCATGAACTCTGAGTGCAGAAGCCACATATATTGCTGTGTTTGCTTTGGGAATATTCCATGCACGCCGTTGGAGGTTCCTAACAGAGTGTGCTACAGTTCAAATGCCAGGAGGGACTAGAAGATGAAGAGGTGCCCCAAGGACGCCTTCAGGGAGAAGGGCAAAACCACTATGTGATTCATGTTGCAAGATCATTCACAGTGTTGGGGTGTCTGGGTGGCTCAGTCAGTTAAGCATTCGACTCTCGGTTTCGGCTCAGGTCAAGATCACGGGGTTGGGAGATCGAGCCCTGTGTTGCGCTCTGTGCTGACAACTCCGGAGCGTGCCTGAGATTCTCTTTGTCTCTCTCTCTCCCCTCCCTCTGCCCCCTTCCCCCAAATAAATAAACAAACTTAAAAAATATTCACAGGGCTAAAAAGTACATCAAGTCTGCAGGGGAAATCAGAGCCTGGTCCTTCTTTCAATAGTAAAATGCATTTTTCCCTTCCTGCCAAAAAGAACAAAAAGTATCTTGGAATCGTGGAAGTAACAACCCCAAATTTTCTTCCCCTGTGTCAGAAGCAAACAAACAAAAATAATTACCTCCTGCCACAGCCAAGGAAAATTTACTCTTTAACAGCCTGACAAAATGTCACGGAATTACATCCATCCCTTGGTATCACCTAACAAAATCCTGGATCCCCAAAGAAATACACCAGGCTATTTCACATTCAGTGTATATAAGAAAAGTACACAGTTCAGGACAAAACCAACGCAAGAAAAGCACCAAAACCTCCAGAACTTGACAGGAAAGAGAAGTCATCGGAGGCTGTTTGATTTCAGAATAAAAATTCTGCTGCTCAAAGTCCTGTTCATTCCACTGGGCTCTACCCAATAACAGCAAATTTTTCACTAACCACACAATTCTGCCTGCCAGTCGCTCTGTTAGCAGTGTGTGGGAGACTGACAGTTAAAACAGCAAGTTTTCCAGAAATATAATACTTTTAATAATAGGAATACACATACGGGAATGCATAAATGTGCATGGTGTATGTAATTGATATAGCGACACTTAAGACATTTTTGTCCCTACTTTTAAAATGCAAGTCTAGGGGCGCCTGGGTGGCGCAGTCGGTTAAGCGTCCGACTTCAGCTCAGGTCACGATCTCGCGGTCTGTGAGTTCGAGCCCCGCATCAGGCTCTGGGCTGATGGCTCGGAGCCTGGAGCCTGTTTCCGATTCTGTGTCTCCCTCTCTCTCTGCCCCTCCCCCGTTCATGCTCTGTCTCTCTCTGTCCCAAAAATAAATAAATAAAAAAAAAAGTTGAAAAAAAAATTTTTTTTAAAATGCAAGTCTAAGGGGCTCCTGGGTGGCGCAGTCGGTTAAGCGTCCGACTTCAGCTCAGGTCACGATCTCGCGGTCTGTGAGTTCGAGCCCCGCGTCAGGCTCTGGGCTGATGGCTCGGAGCCTGGAGCCTGTTTCCGATTCTGTGTCTCCCTCTCTCTCTGCCCCTCCCCCGTTCATGCTCTGTCTCTCTCTGTCCCAAAAATAAATAAATAAATAAAAAAGTTGAAAAAAAATTTTTTTTTAAAATGCAAGTCTAAGGGGCTCCTGGGTGGCTCAGTCGGTGAAGCGTCCGACTCTTGCTTTCGGTTCAGGTCGTGATCTCACGGTTCTTGAGTTAGAGCTCCGCATCAGGCTCTGCACTGACGGTGTGGAGCCTGCTTGGGATTCTCTCTCTCTCTCCCTCGCTCTCTGCCCCTTCTCCTAGTCACTCTCTCTGTCTCTCAAAATAAGTCAATAGACTTCAAAAAGGCAATACAATAAAATGGAAGTCTAAGACAGGGTCATCTCTATTGTAACTCCACGAACAGGAGAAATTGGCTTCATAAGGTCATTTGGGAGGGCAGGGTACCTTACAAATGCTAACTGGGGTGGGGAGGAGTGGTGCCTTATTCCCATGCGGAAAGGAGGGACTGAGAAGGCATTGCCCCGAAAGGAGGGTAAATTACAGAAGCACCTAGTCTGCTGAGGAAATGCCTGCATTACCCTCTTGTAAGGTTACAGGTTAATGGATGTTGGAATGAGGGTACAATGTTACACATCACAGTTGGCTTCCCTTTTGGCGTCAGGCTGTGCCAGGAGGCAAATATTTGCAGGTTAAGGTGAAAAGGTTGCTCATAGGGTTGGAGAAGTCTCCTGAGGGAGGTAGTGGACACATTGGCGAGCCCAAAGGTAGTATCACCCC
The DNA here is from genome assembly GCF_018350195.1 of Panthera tigris. NCBI lineage: Eukaryota > Metazoa > Chordata > Mammalia > Carnivora > Felidae > Panthera > Panthera tigris. Next base: position 18,727,076 of record NC_056664.1, read on the forward strand.
CAAGCTCCCAAAATATGACTTCCAGATACCGTCACTCGGATTTTGTTTAAATAAATTTACATCTTAACGTTGATTTTCTGCTTTTGCAGAGCGGAGGTGGTCAAAAATGATGAGTTAACTGACAAGTCTGAGCTCCAGTCCCCTCGTGTAAAATGTTTGAATACTCTAAATTATGGATTTTAAATGTGGGTTCATTTTCTTTGAAGAGTTTGAATAATTCCTTGGTAGAGACGTTTGGAACCTGCTTGTCCTTTGACACTTATCCTGGAAATCTTTCGTATAGAAAACATCGCCTTCTTTGTGGATCGTGGTCATTGATGACAAACAGGCTAGGGTCTTTGAGAAGATATATGCCAAAAAAATATGCCTTTTGTCTTTCAGTTTTGGCAGGGTGATAAACAAGTTAAATAGGCAGATTATCTTAGTGTACCGTTCTGCCAGACATGTTTTGTTTTCAGATTAGGTTCTATGAACACCTGGAAATTCTAGATGTGATAAGAGCAAATAGCTCTGAGATGCACAGATAAGCACCTAAGAGAGAAAAATGATTTCCTTGGTTATCAGAAATGAAGAGGAAATTGAAAATCAGAGAGGGAAGTGAGTAATCCGAGGTTATGGCTGCCTTGGATGGGGGGGAGAAGAGAGTATCAATCTTGGGTATCTAAAGTTTTAGGTTTCAGTGACCATTCAGGAGGTAAGGCCTTGGGCCCATTAGCTATGGAGTGTTGAAAGTCTCCTGCATAAATCAAGGATGTTCAAGACTGGTCTGAAAAGGACTAGACCAAGAAAAAAATCTGCTCTCAATAGGGAAATAAGAAACTCCTCTTTCTCTAGGCTCTGCTGAAAATTTTATTTCTCCAGGGGTGCCGGGTGCCTGGTGCCTGAGTGGCTCGGTTGGTTAAGCATCCAATGCTTAGTTTTGGCTCAGTTTCATCATGATGAGATGGTTCATGAGTTCGAGCCCTGTGTCGGGCTCAGTGCTGACAGCATGGAGCCTGCTTAGGATTCCCTCTCTCTCCCTCTCTCTCTCTCTCTCAGAATGAATAAACTTAAAAAAATATTTTTCCTGTTAATCTAGCAATAGAATTCCTATGATGGAAAATATATAGTAGTTGAAATGAAACACTCAAAAGGTATATAATATAGATTAGACCTTCTGAGGAGAGAGCCAATGGCAAGCTAACGCCTTGCTTGGACTGCACCACTAAGGGATAAAGAGATGGAAAAAGTGAAGTGATTTGGGAGAAGGTCTCACGTGCCTCTTATAATATTTCTGGGAGCAGAAAATAGAGAGAAAGAGGGAATAAACATTACATGAGTTAATTTCTCAGCGAGGTGTTAATTTCCCGGACTTGCTGGAAAACCCAAGCTCTCAGATTCAAGGAGCAAAAGTCTGTGAGCAGGAGAAAATACAATCAATCACAGGTGGACGCATTGTGATGAACCAGCAGACGACAATATACAAGTCTGAGGACAATTGAACAACGTATTCAGTGCCGTGGGAGAAAATTTAAGAAGATGGTTACCTAACTTACCCTTCAAGAGTTAGGGTAGGGAATGGTCCAAATGAAGAGAAACACTTTTGCCTAAGAATACTGTATTAGCATCCTAAAGCTGCCTTAACAAAAAGCTGTAACCTTAGTGGCTTAAAAAAAAAAAAAGAATTTTACTGTCTTACAGTGCTGGAGGCGAGAAGTTTGAAGGCAGGATGTCAGCAGGGCCCTGCTCTCTCAGTCTGTGCTAGAGAAGAATTGTCCTATGCTTCTCTTCTCGCTGCTGGTAGCCCCAGGTGCTCCTTGGCCTGTGGATGGACCACCCCAATCGCCTGTCTTCACATGACCCTCTCCCCGTGTGTCTTTACATCATCTTCCCTCTGTGTACATTTGTCTTTGTGTCCAAATTTCCCCTTTTTATAATGACACCAGTCGTAATAAGTTAGGACCCACCCTAATGACCTCATCTTAACTTGGTTAAACTTGCAAAGATCCTATTCCCAAATCAGATCACATTCTGAGATTCTGCGGGTTAGATTTCAATATAGCTTCTTTGGGGGGGACTCCGTTCAATCCAGAACCCATGTATCCTTCATAGAACCTTGCTAAAATAACTAACAAGGAATATCTCTCAAGAACAAGGAAGAAAGAAAGAACTGATGTCATCTTGTACTATTCTTTTGAATCCTCTATATTTGAAACGTTTTGTGATTTTCCAAAGGAATACTAAATAAACAGTATGCCTTTACTATTCAGTTTTGATAAACTATTAGGCAATTAAGAGCTTTTGGATAGCAGAGGACGGAATAAATGATTGTATCATTTGTATAGTTACATGATTATTTCTCCAGCTAATGAACTCAAAGTTAAATCAAGAGTTGTGGCTAAGACATCTCTACTTGCACAATATGTACACCAAATTTGGAAAGCACTGATTTCGACCACTCATATATGCATGGAAATTCATTTTGTTTACAGCTACAAAGATGAGAAGCTATAGGAAATGGTACTATAGAAAACCACTACGTAAGGAAAATCTTATTCTAAGAAAATTGGACTGATCCTTTGAAAACTTGGTGAAAGATTATACTGTCTTCCGTTGTACTTGGTTTCTAATATTCTAATCTATGTGGGTAAATAAACATGGAATCTTCAGAGCTGTAGGGAAAATTGAAAGAGAAGAGAAATCAAGTACTTTGTAAAAATCTAAAGTCATAAATTAAGAATTGCAATGACTATGAGAAGCATTTTGCACTATCACTTAAAGTATTATCACTATTTAAATATATTTAAATATGACAAAAACATTACTGTTGCACTTTAGCAACAGTATCTGAGCTGAAAGAACATTTTGTTAATTATTCGATAAAACTGCTATGCTTATAATTCTCATCTTCATTGGGTACAGGCATTGGCCAACTTAAACAAATGATACAGGGGCACCCAAGTGACCCAGTCCGTTGAACTTCTGACTGTTCATTTTGGTTCAGATCATGATCCTAAGGTAGTGGGATTGAGTCCCGCTGGCATTGGGCTCTGCTCCGAGTGTGGGACCTGCTTGTGATTCTCTCTTTCTCTCTCTGTCCCTTTGTGCCTCTCCCACTCAAGCACTCTCTCTCTCTCTCTAAAATAAAATGTAAAAAAATGATACAGATGGTAGGTTAAAGAAACAAAACCAGCAGAATTGAGGCAAAGAACATTGATTAATGAATTAAAAAACAATTCTGAAAGGTCATGTTCTCAAGTTGGGCTAAGCCTTCAGGCAGCTCTAACAAACGTGACCAGGCTGTCTGTATGGAGCAGGTAACCCATGCTGACTCCGAATTTGCTGACATTACAGGGTTATTATTTCTGGAAGGATGTAGCATTCTGGAACAATTTCTCTAATGATTCCATTAAGACCATGGTTTCCTTCAATTTGGGCTTCCATATTTCATTTTTCACATTACCCGACACCACAAAGAAAATAAAACCGGGTCTTGGATAGAGTGTCTGTGTCACCAAGGGGGGAAAGAAATCACTCAATTTTGACGGTACTTAACCCCATTTTATTTGATAAGCACATCTGTTGTTTGAATCACATGTCAGCGTGTGCATGATGAAATTCTATGAATGCTAGTTTAAAGGCAAAAAAGTAATGTGCCTTACGGTAAGTTGTGGCAATCGAAGGATTTAAGAAACAAGCCAGACACACGCCATCCTTTGATTGGATGGTATTTAAAAGCACACCACAGCAAAGAAGCTACAGGAAAAGAAATATCTAGAATAGAATGTGAGGACCACACAGGCTTCCACCTGACAGAATCGCAGTGAGCAGGCGATTATTAGTCTCTTACTTTCAAAAAGATCTGCTCTGTACTAATTTGTGACCGAATGAGGCTTTTTCTATGGATGAAGGTAAGGACAATACCTCTTAATTCCTCGAAAAGAATCTTTTGGAAATACTTCCAGAGAAAATTTTCTTGTATATTCAAATGCGAAGAATAAATAAAGGGAACCAGAACATGGTAGGGTGGTGGATAAGTGTGCGCTCTTTACCTGGAATTGAATTTTGGTTTCCAAAATCTGCTTAGCGATGAGACTTAGAGCAGGTGCCCAATCTCAGTTGGTTAAGCGTCCAACTTCGGCCTGGGTCATGATCTTGTCAGTCCCGAGTTTGAGCCCCGCGTCGGTCTCTGTGCTGACAGCTCAGAGCCTGAAGCCTGCCTCAGATTCTGTATCTCCCTCTCTTTCCTCCTCCCCCACTCACACTCTGTCTCTCTCTCTCAAAAATAAATGAACATTTTTAAAAAACTTAAAAGGATAAACAATTGTGTACAATATTTGTATCTTCAGTCCACTCTTTCTAAAACCAGTAAAGTGTTTTATTTTTTTATTATTTTAAAAATGTTTATTTCTTTTTGAGAGAGACAGAGAGAGTGTGAGTGGGGGAGGGGCAGAGAGGGAGGGAGAGAGAAAATGCCAAGCAAGCTTTGTTGCTGTCACAAACCACGAGACCATGACCTGCACTGAAGTCAGGAATCGGACCCTCAACCTACTGAGCCACCCAGGTGCCCCCAGTAAGGTGTTTTAGACCAAGATAGAATTTTCTGTTTTCACTAATATTATGGTGTGTAACCTCAAAAGAAATAAGTGAGATAAACATAATATTTCTATTTCATAAATGAGAAACTGCATTTTGGAGAAATGATGCTAGTTACCCGAGATCTTATAGCTTAGTAAGGAAATGTTGGCAATGAAACCCTTGCTCTGTACCTCTGGCTACTCAACTACCTTCTGCCTCTAAAAAGGGCTTTCCACTAACCCCAGGGGCATGATCAATGTTCCTTTGGTCGTCATTAGGGAAAGCGGTCTTTCCATCACCTCACTCTAGCACTTTCCTTTTAACACATAGGTTGACTTCCCATTACTCTTAAGATAAATCAAAGTCTTTGCCATGGATTCAAAGACACTGGTGATATGGCCTCAGCTTCTGTCCACAGTCTGATTACCCTCATTAATCAGAGCCAACTTTCCATTATGAAGCCAGGCACACTCTTAGCTCGGGCTATACTCAAGTTCTATATATCCTACAAGTTTGGTGTGCCATTGGGCATTTGTCCCCAATGGTAACTCCTACATATCCTTCAAATCCCAGACTCAATCACTTTTGTTATCATTTATACGCATGAATGAGCTCCAACAAGATTTCAGGTGTTTGAGGGCAGTGGGCGTATCATATTCTTGTGTCTTTTGAAGCATACAGTATTTGTACATAGTAGGCATTCTTTTTTTAGAAAAAAATTAATGTTTATTTATTTTTGAGACAGTGAGAGACAGAGCATGAACGGGGGAGGGGCAGAGAGAGAGGGAGACACAGAATCCAAGACAGGCTCCAGGCTCTGAGCAGTCACCACAGAGCCTGATTCGGTGCTCGAACCCATGGACCGTGAGATCACGACCTGAGCTAAGTCGGATGCTCAACTGACTGAGCCACCCCGGCGCCCCCATAGTATCAATAGATACTTCTAAAATACAAAATAAAATGAAATGTGAAACTCTGGTTATAGAGATGCAGCAAGGTTTATTGTAAACTCAGTTTGCCAAAAATGAGTACAAGGAAATGTCAAGATAATCTTAAGAGTCAAATCTTGGTAACGGTAGCTTCTAAAATGGAAATAGACCTGGCTGAGAAGACCCATCAATTCAGAGAAAGAGATACTATTTTCACATTACCTATAAATGGGGAGCCCATCACTGGTAATGAATAAGAAAATACATATCAATGTTTTATGATTTTATAATTTTATGTTTATTTTTTATTTTCTCCCTTCTTTAATATTCAAAAGCAGTATTTTAGGCAAACCTTTTCTTTTTTTTAAAAAAATTAATATTTATTTACTTTTGAGATATATATATATATAGAGAGAGACAGAATGTGAGTGGGGAGGGGCAGAGAGAGAGGGAGACAGAATCTGAAGCAGGGTCCAGGCTCTGAGCTGTCAGCGCAGGGCCCTAGGCGGGGCTTGAACTCACCCACAGCAAGATCATGACCGGAGCCAAGGTCAGACACTTAACTGACTGAGCCACCCTGGCGCCCCATTAGGTAAAACTTTTCTAAAGAGAGAAGTGAGCTCAGAAACTCCCTTCCTTGATGCATGGCCAAATTGGACAAAGCTCATTCTCAAGTAGAATGCCTTCTAAGAATTCCCAGGGTACATAGGCATGCATGGGGACCTCCACAAATACATCTGTTTTCTGTTTTAGTAACTGCAAACTTGGTTATTTTAAAGACCAAGTACACAGTTCTCCAGATTATTTTTGATATTTCTAAGTGAAAATAGCTATATCGGCCTTTCTAATTATAGAATGCCACTATAAGCTCTTTATTAAGAAAATCATAGAATTTAAAAACTATATGTAAAAGTCTAGTTCTCAGAAAGCATGTGTGTCTATTCTGCAGCCATATTAAATGCATACACACTCACCTTCCTTTTATTAATCATTGCCATCTAACCTAAGTTGCTTAAATTATTCATTCACTGTAGAAATGAAAAATAGATTTAGTAAATAAATAGATCAGCACTTCAAACTTAGGAGAAAATATACATAATAAAAGAGTTAAAAAAATTTGAAAATCTGGCAAGTAGTATTCTTGAATTCACATTAGCTTACTTGAGTTACTGGAAATCTTTCATGTTTGCTGTTAATTCAGATGGAAGTTGCTGGGTTAGTCAAAGGCCACTGCAATGTACATGGCCAAATAGATTAATTTTATTTGTATTGCATAATATATTTTGCATATTGTCGTTCATTCAATTACCAATAACCTGTTGTGGTAGATTAAAGATGGCTGTAACTTTTTTGCTGTTCCCCCCGCTGAAAAGTGAACTCCATGTTTTCTCCCCTTCAGTCTGAGAGGTGGGGGGAGAAGTCTGTGACTGCTTAATCGATAGAATATTATGGAAGAGATGCTCTCATTTTCTAGGTGTAAGTTCTGGTTTTAAAAGACTTGAAAGGACAGGTAGCTTCACTTCCGGTCTTACTGGAAACCATGCTCGTAGAGCCCTGAGGTGCTACATAAAAAAATTCCTAAGAGGCTACCTTGCTAGAGAGGAAGGAGAGGCCTTGTTAACAACAGGAGAGAGAGAGAGCCCCTGAACTGGGTCTAGCTTTCCCTTTGTCTTTGCCAATGTGCTTGGCTTGTGAGAGAAGCCATCTTGGACCCTCCGGTTCAGGTCAGCCACCAGATAAATACCACCCAGTGGCCCCAGCTGATGCTGTGTGGAGCAGATGAGTCACTTTGCTGAATCATGCCTCTTTTCTTGATCCACAGAATTGGCAGATATGGGAAAATATTATTTCAAGCCACTAATTTTTGCATTAATTTTTGTAACTGAAGAAATTATTTCTTTAGCCCCTTATATGACCAAGTATATATGACCAAGTATATCAAGAGCTGGAGGAATAAAGTCAGGACGTTCTCTGTAAATTGGCTATTACACACTGAAACTTGTGTGCTTAAAGGGAAAAAAATCATTTTATTTCTAAGTTCAGCTTTGGATCCCCCAAAAGGCATTTGGATCTTGGCTAGTCCTTTAGTTATGCTATCTACACATAAAAAGGTAAGTGTAGAAGATGAAAGTGGATAGAGAGGGGGTCGTTATGGACTGAATTATATCTCCTGAATTGTGGCTGTATTTGGAGAAAGGGTCTTTAAAGTGGTAATTAAGTTAAAACGAGGTCTTTAGTGTGAGCCCTAATCCAATATGGCTGCTGTCCTATAGGAAGAGGAGTTTAAGATGCAGACACACACCCTGGAAGACCATGTGAGGGAGACTAACTAAAATTAACCCTGTCAACACCTTGACCTTGAGTTTCTAGTCTCCAGAACTGCCAGAAAATAAATTGCTGCTGTTTAAGTCACTCAGCCTCTGGTACTTTGCTATGACAGCCCAAGAAAATGAATACAGGAGCTCATGAACAACCGGTGACAGTGAATTATCCTTTTTTTTTTCCCAGTTGGAAAGAAGAAGTAATGATAGATTTTAACCTTTTAGAATTCTATGTGTAAATCCGGCATCATTGAAATAGGGTCTGGCTCTCCTATTCCTTTGGCGTAGCCACATTATATGTAGGTAAGTTTTGGCTAATTGTAGGGCACAAATAGTTACCTCAGAAATTCCACAGAAAACCTGACTTAGATTCACTGTACTATCAGACTATTTCATGTATCTATTGAATTTTAAGAAGTCTATCAACCAGTTAATATTTATACATCAGTGTGGCAAGGTATCATTATTATAGTGGTAGATGGGCACCATTTTTGTTTTACTGGAGGGAAATCCAATATGAATAAAATAGCAACTTTTCAAACATGACATTTAATCCATGCATGTAAATCAAACTGAGAATCTATTATTCATTATTAAAAGGGTGGCATATTTTTATTACATTGAGAATGAAACACAAATACTGTGAAAAATTTAGTGCCTCTTCTTGAAATTTTAAGACACTTATCATGTAGTCAGCTAACCGATACTGGCACTCGTTTTAAAATATAGCCATGAAATTAATAAGTTTGATGTTTTATGCCTGAAAAGAGGATGCTCAATTTCAGTGAACTAGGCAAATTTATTTTTTATTTAAAGCTTCCTAAATACTTAAGGTGGTAAAGTACTTCAGTAACGTTCTGATTCCAATATGTATATGAAGAATATAGTTCATATTCTTGTCATTATTAGTCACGGCCACAGTGTTCTTCCCTGAAGTGCTTTCTGAAAACTGCATATATCAGAAACTGATTAAAATGACCTAAAGTATTAATTCTTAAAATATGATGAACCCAACATTTTGCAAGAGGTTATTTTCTGTGTGACATTTAATACCAAAAAAATAAAATGATTTTAGTAACTCATAAGATGGGGAAGTCTTAGGACACCTAGAGCCTGAGCATCATTGCTTTTATTGATTATTGATTATTACCATTAGTAACGAATAATCCTGGAGTATAGCATGCAGCTTTAGAGAGTTTCCCATTATATCAGTTGGAGGAAGGCTTTTTTCTCGTCAATTCTTGGACAGGTCACTTCTGTTGGTCAAGAGGGCCCCCAGATTTGTGGGAACGGAATTTGCAGATGGTTTTTCCCATATGGTGTGGTTGGTCGTGGGGCATCCTGCTCTTGTCCAAGGTCTGGTTCTTCTACTTACTAGTGCTCAGCACTTTAGGAAAACACTTAATCTCACTGGCCTCAGTTCCCTCATGTGTACAATGGGAATCTAATACCCAATTCATAGGGGTTTTGTGAGCATTAAATAATATGGTGCACAAATCGCTTAGTGTAGTGGGTTACATGTAGGAAATAATGGGTTGCTCTAATTATTTTTATCATTATGATAATAATCTGCCACGTAGAATGTTCTCTGTTTCCCTCTGAGTTAGGTTTCTGCAGCTCTTCCCTTCAAGAAGTATTAGTTAATCCATCCTTGAGTTATTTAAGACAACTCAATTTTCGTTACATTTATTTGATGCTCTTTTGCCTCTGCTCCTTGCTACTAAGTGGTGTGAGGGGTTCAAGGCCATCAGTGTAGAAGGTTACTTTATCACTGTGCCTCGTATCCTCTCACAGAGACGAAGAGTAAGTATAACTGAGTACCTACAGTGTGTCAGTTTCTTCACCGTACGCTTAGTATACACTATCAATGCAAACTTCACATCACCCAGTCTATTGTTAAACCCATTTTGCAGGTAAGAGAAACTGAGGTTTTGGACACGAGGATTTGCCCATACGTTTGAAGCTGAGATTGAAACCCAGGTGTGAATAACCCCACAGAGTAAACACCGAGGTTCACAATCCACCCTAAAGGAAGCAGCAAGAACTGATATATTGGTTTTTCTATCTCTCTAAATTACTCATCAATGCCCATTATATTTCTTTTTTGCTTTTACCAGACTTATTTCTATTTCTAATGCCAAAACTCTCTCTCTCTTTTGAGTCTCTTCCCTGTACTTTTGGAGGACAGATCTTGTATCATGTAGTAAACTAACATTTGGGAATGAGGCTGTTACAATACATGCTAAGATCTTAAGAATATTTGATAACACTGGAACGGAAACCTTTTGGGAGTAGGAGTTGGGTCTATTTTGTTCACTGCTGTATCTAGCACCTAGAAATGTGGCTGTCTCAAATATTTCTTTTTTTAAAAAATTTTTAATGTTTTTATTTATTTTTGGGACAGAGAGAGACAGAGCGTGAGCAGGGGAGGGGCAGAGAGAGAGGGAGACACAGAATCCGAAGCAGGTTCCAGGCTCTGAGCTGTCGCACAGAGCCCGACGCGGGGCTCGAACTCATGGACTGTGAGATCATGACCTGAGCCTAAGTGGGACACTTAACTGACTGAGCCACCCAGGTGCCCCTCAAATATTTCTAAAATGAGCAAATCTAAAAAGTCCAGAGTCTCAGTGCAGACTTTAAATAGTCAGCTATTGCCTGCCTTTTAGTTGAAACGTTTTTAACTTTAAAACTGTTTTTGGTGTTTTATGCAGCTTCACATTCTTTATTTTATTGGAAATGATTCTGACGTGCCATAAATCCAGCCTTGCCCTTTGTGTCTGTTCTCTACATCTGTTCACATTTGCTGTATTCAGAGTTAAGAATGCCCTAGTTACAAAATAGTAGTTCTTCTCCGCGTTGCATGCCATTCAACAATCAAATCATTCTGAATTCTCTAAAGAGGAGAAACTTGCTTCTATATTTGAACTCACTCACATTCAGAGGGGATATGTTTTAGTGTTTCAACATCTACACAAAATGCTTTACAATTACTTTTAAGGCCCTAATTCTCATATGAACACCGAGTGGAGCCACAAAGGGCTGAGAAAAGTTAAGGAATTTCTCCAAGGTCGCATGTCCTGTTAAGTGTGAAGAAAAGGGCCAGTGATCTTTTCCTACCAAGCAGTAGTCAGTGACTTTTCAACTGATGGGTCTCTGAAAGCTCATGGTGGGAGCAGGGAAATGATTTCTGGTCAAACAAAATCATCATTGGAACTCAAGGGCCAGTAAGGATCTATTTAGTAAACTGCAAATCAGATCATGGCAAGCCTTTGCTTAAGACCCCCCGGGGGCACCTGGGCGGCTCAGTCGGTTAAGCGTCCGACTTCGGCTCAGGTCGTGATCTCGCGGTCCGTGGGTTCGAGCCCCGCGTCGGGTTCTGTGCTGACAGCTCAGAGCCTGGAGCCTGTTTCAGATTCTGTGTCTCCCTCTTTCTCTGACCCTCCCCTGTTCATGCTCTCTCTCTGTCTCAAAAATAATAAATAAGTGTTAAAAAAAAAAAAAAAAGATCTCCCAGTGGCTCTCCATTGCATTTAGAATAAAATCCAAATTCCTTGTGGGTTTCACTCCAGCCTCACTTTCCATTCTCTGAACACAACCAACTCATTCTTGTCATAGGGCCACTGAATTAGTGGTGGCTTCCTACCTACTAGGATTCCTCCTTCAACTGTGACATGGCTGGTTTCAGGTTAAGTATCACTGTCTTAGACTAGATTTTCTTAACAGATTTATTCCTTCTCTGCTCATTTGCTAGTGCATCACAATTTTGTCTTTGTTATTTCAATATCAGTAGTGGTAAATTAGAGCATTTATTGCTATTAAAATGGTCTGATGTGTTATCGATTACCCCTTCCCGCATCAGATTATAGATTAACGAGAACTAGAAGCTTCTTTGTCTTTATTCAATTATTTTTATTCTCAGTGCCAAAAATGGTGCTTAAGTGCAGTATGAACATTTAACAAAATGTGTGTGAGTGAATGAATGAATGAATGAATGGAAAGAAATAGTGAAGTTGGATTATCATTTTTGATATAGTCAAATCAACAATTTAGTACCTGAGAAAACGTGAGCCAATCATTACTTTCCTAAACCTTTTTTTCCCCATCACCTGTGAAATGGGCTAATATCAATTATATAAAAGGATTGACGTGATCAGATGTGATAATATGCCTTTAAGAACTTTGTAACATAGAAAATGTGGCATAGGTATGACTATTATTACTAGATGTCTTTGGTACAAAGTGGTTGCCCAAAGGAAAAATGTTGATAAGCAATTATTGCCAAAAGTTTTCTCCTTTCCAAATGATGCATTTGTCTGCTCCTTTGTAAAACCATTTGTGGTTAATTTGTTGGTCTTTGATCTAATCATGCTGCAGATGTTCAGAAATGCCATCTTTTTGTGCATTGAGGCTCAGTCACTGGGGTTTGTAAAAGTAATGGGCTGTGCCCAATTTTTCCCCAATGTGTTCAACTCTCAGGGACAATGAGGGGGAAATTTATCTTTTGCCTAACAAGGAGAAACTGAAAAGAAAATTCAACTTTTTGTTTTCACAGTCAAAAAAAGGGGGGGGTGTGTGGAAATCCCAGAACTGAATTTCCTAAATTAAAATATTCAATTAGATTTTGCCATCTCCCTGGAGTGAAATATTCTTAGTTGAACATTTGAGTAGCATGTAGAGATGAGTTATGACACATTGAGGTTGAGGTCAGGTAATGGAATTTCGATATAATGAGATGGCATGCCATATATTTCTTTTTGGTTTCAGTCACGTGTGATGGGAAATGGAGGAAAGGTCATATTTTTTAGCCTGTAATTATTCAGGTCTGAATCAGTTTGATTTTCAAGAGAAAGGTGGTTGCCCTACGCTGTGTAAGTCACGCGATCAAGGACACACAAATCTGTCTTATCTTTGTGTCCATATTAGATGGTGATACTCAAAGTGTGGTCTGAAGGACCACCTGAATCACCTTACCTTGGCATGCTTGTTAAAATTCACATTCCCGAGACTCACCCCAACCTTATTGATTGAAGATGAGAACAAGGCCTGGAAATCTGCATTTTTCATCAGCACCCTTGGGTAATTCTTAAACAAATTAAATTTGGGGGACTGCTAGTCTAGAGCCTTGAGGATGTCATTGTATGATTGCTGATGTTTCTCAGATGATTACAGTTTGTTGTTGAGAAGTCAAAAAATTAGATCCGGGACTGGAGGTTTTGAGAGATCATAGAATTGTGACCCCGTTTCAGGAAGATTTTTGTTCAGAATTAGTATTTTGTAAGTTATCTGGTGAATCTAGCCCTTCAGAAAGAACTCATTCTTTAATTAAGGATCCTGCACAATGGGGTTTTATTGAAAGAAAAAATGTTTTTTCTCGGTCAGTCCCATGTGTACTTTCAATGCCTGACCTCAAAGTGAACCATTTAAGAGAGAACAGGCCGAAACACGTGGAGAAAGAGCCCTAGCTCCTCAGTTTGTAGGAATCACGAAGAGAAGTAAATAGGACAGAGAAGAATCCCCTTGAGGCTTTTCTCCGTGAATCCAAGGCAGGCTTTTTGCTGTAGCACCTCCTCCATCAGGAAGCATATCCTGAATGGCCCTGCTGTAGATTGCCAAAGTCAGATACTAGCCCTACCGTCGACATCTATTGTCTGTGTGACCTTGAACTCAATCTCTTTGTCTCATTTGTGTCCTTCACAAAATGGAGCTAAGAATAAAATCCTCTTCTTAGAATTATTGTGGTGATGGAGTTGACAAGGGCAAAGTGATTTAAAGGGTTCCTTGCATTTCATCAGCTTCCGATAAATGTCAACTATTGACATACTACCTTTGAGGATTAAGGAAAACCAAAGGAAATCAATTTTCTAAAACAGGGAGCTAGAAATACTACAGTTGCACCTGAGAGCGCGTGGTTTTCCAGGGGTGTGGGAAGGAAGATTTTCTCTCGGATACTATTATAGCTGTTACCACCCTCCGTCCTTGATCCCTAGTCCAAGAAAAGTTTCCAAGAGTCATTACTTTATTTTATCCCACAGCAGAAAGACTGGGGATTAGAACTAATGTGCCTATTTATTTATCTTGGCTGAGGGACTGGAAAGGAAAATAATGGTACTATAACACTTTCACTGGATCACCTAGGTTACCCTGGGCTGTGGCATCAGTTCCCAATCATCTGTCCAGAGTTGTCTGCCTCAGAAAGAACATGTTGCTATTTCTACTGCAAATTAAGTGTATTTCTTTACCTCCTGGACTCCCCTTATTCTTTGAATGTTAGTCCTAGAAGACGCTGTTTAGTTCACTTCCCAGTCTGTGTAGCTGCCGCCTTCCCTTTATCACCACTGTCCTCCCTCGTCTTCCACTACTAAATGCTACTACGGCCAGCATTTAATAAATGGCAAAATCAAGATCCTGAGATAGTAGGTTACCTATGTAAGTGATCAGTTGGTATTTGATCTCATGTTTGTTTGAGGCCAAAGCCCATGATTTTAACCACTAAGATATGTAGCTTCTCTTTTAAAGTTGGAAAGCACTTAAACGGAATGGGTTTGAACAATGAGGACTGAAGTAATCCATGTTTAGGGTCAAGTTAAAGTCAATGCACCTAAATGAACCATTTAAGGTGCATTTAGAAGAATTGGAAGCAAAGAAATGTGCAGATAGCCCCATTGTCGACCTACCTTGAACAACATAAGCATTATTGAGTATTCTGCTTCTCTACGGAGGTACACATTATGAGTATCTGCATGTTCCTCAGCTATTGACTTGGTCATGAACCTGACAGAAACCACTACATCCCTGACTTTATCTCTGGTGACTGAGACTGGTGGCTCGAAGCTCTTTGGTCATAATAATCATCTTGATAGAACAGCGAAGACTGAACTTGAGTCAATACAAAGCAGGCCAATGAATCAGTGTACATCAGCTTGGTTATTCTACAGAAACAAACAAAAAACCCTCAAAACATCTCAGTGGCTTAATACAATAGAACTTATTTTTCACCTAAACTCCATGTCCACTTTAGGAAAGCTGGGGGTTCTGTTTTAGCCATTTTTATTCTGAGTCAAAGACTGATTGAAAGATCTCTGTCTGGAACGTCATTTGTCACTGTGACAAAGGACAGAACAAGAGAACTCTGGAGGGTCTAGAACCAACATAAACGTTCTGGCCTAGAAGTGATACTTGTTATGTTCACTCACAGATCATTGGACAGAACTAGTTCAAGGGCCCACCCACCCACAAAGGAGCTAGGAAGTGCAACCCTACCACATGTTGAGAAATATTTGATGAACAGAAAATATTAGAAATATTTGACAAACAGCATTAATGACAATATGGCTTCTTAGGAGTGATCGGAGCTTCCTAACAGTTAGAACTGTTCCCGCAGGCATTAATTTACCTCATGAATTGGCAAACCTTCCCATCAGCCAGTGTAGGGTTCAGATGGAGAATGAGCAACTGTCTTGCATGTTATACAACAGATTTCTAACGGAGCAACGGGTCGAATATAACACGGTTTCTCAATTTTTGTGTTGTATCTGCCACCTGTGCCTTTATTAGATTACCTGTATTCCTCAACAAAATTTCTAAAAATGCCCTTTTCTGAAGTCATCGTGTATTTGTCCCTCTTTTCTTATTATTGTTATTATTTCTTTTACATTTAGGGACTTTAAAATTCTGAGAACATCTTAGTAATTGTTATAAAAATGTGTAAGGCTCCTAGCCCATGTCTGGGCCATCTCTGCCTGTACTTCTGCTTGAGAACCTGTAGATTAGAAATTGTTACCTCAAAGGTATTGTTCAAGATACTTTGGTTATAATGAGCAAAACTTGGGAGAGGAAGAAGGATTGCCTGACAAAAGGGTGTTATGAGAGGATAACAGACTGTGTGTGTGTGTGTTTGTGTGTGTGTGATGGGCAGACATCTGAGAAAATAATTTTGACTATACTTTATTTGTATATATTTGATATTTTAATTATATTATTATTTAATTATATTTAATTAAAATAATATATGTTTATTGTGAAACAATGCTAGAAAGTTAGATTGTGGTGAGGGTGCATTAGGGCTTTTAATATGATGCTAAGGAACTACAAGTTATACGATAAATGTAAGTTGACAAAAAGATGTCAATTAGGTAAGAACCAGCCTACCCAAGAAGCAAAAAGTGGAGCTTATTCTTAACAGAAGTTTCTGCAAATTTTTTGTTTAGTGCCAGAGACCAAAGTAACTTTACATGACCAGACTACAGAACAACAACAAAATGAAAGTAGAATTTTCCATATGATATAAATATTTTTATTTTTATTTATTTATTTATTTCTTTAAAAAAAATTTTTTTTTGACATTTATTTTTGAGACACAGAGAGACAGAGCATGAATGGGGGAGGGTCAGAGAGAGGGAGACACAGAATCTGAAACAGGCTCCAGGCTCTGAGCTTTCAGCACAGAGCCTGACGCGGGGCTCAAACCCACGGACTGTGAGATCATGACCCGAGCGGAAGTCGGCCGCTTAACCGACTGAGCCACCCAGGCGCCCCGATATAAATATTTTTATATGACATCCAGGAGTTCACAATGAGGGAATAAGGATACTTGACCATACTTGGCCCTTTGACAGCCAGTAATAAACTTTTCTGTTACATATCATAGATGGCCCTACATTTTTAAGACTTTTATCTCTGATTTTCATCAGCTTGACTCTGATAAGCTAGGTATTATTTCCTTCTTTTATTTTGTCTTCTTGGGGTTTTCTGAGCTTTTTGGTTTTGTGGGTTGATGTCTTTCATCAATTTTGGAAAATCCTCAGCCACCGTCTCTTCAAAATTGTTCTCTGCACCATTGTCTTTCTCTTTTTCTTTCAGGACTCCAATTCCGTGTGTTCATTATTATCCCACGGGTCTTACATGCCCTGATCTGCTAATTTCTTTTTTTCTTTTTTCATTCTTTTTTTCTTTGTGCTTCAGTTGGGATATTTTTTTGATCTCTCTTAGAATTCATCCATCCTTTTCCTGCTATGTCCATTTCTACTGTGAAGTCCACTCAATAAACTTTTCATTTCAAAGTACTTTATTGTTTTTAAAGGAAATTATTATTAAAAAAGTAATTATTATTATTATTATTAATTATTATATTACAGAACTTTTAAAAAGTTCTCTCTTGGAGTTTCTTCCTCCTCACGGTTTACTTCTATCTCTTCCTTTATTTCTTTATCCTAATTATGATTGTTTAATGTCTTTGTTAATTTTATCAGCCGGGTCAGCTGTAGGTCGGTCTCCATTGGCTGTTATCTTTTATCCAGACATCACATGTTCCTGTTTCTGTGGCTGCATCTTGTGCCAAACATAGTGTATAAATGAACTGTAAAGACTGAAGTAGAAGATATTTATCCCCCACTAAAAAGCTGTCTCTGTCAGGCAGCTGTGGTGAGGGGATGATGTCTCTGGTTAGAATTAAGCTAAGTTGGGTTAAGTTGTAGCTTTGGTTAGTGTTAATTCATTCTTGGTTTTCAAAAGTTTTGAGGTGTAAAAAATCCCTCCTTCTCGTCGGGTTTGGTTTCCAAGCACCGTGTAACTGTAGGCTTCTGCCCTGCTCCCTCGCCCTGCCTGAAGATGTCTGGGCCACTGGAGATCTCCCTTTGGCTCTCACCCTGGGCCCAATTACTCACAGGCGGCCGAGCGCTGGATACAAGTGCTAAGGTTGAGAATTGGTAGATGATGAGGACTCGTGCTGTGTCTGGGACTCCTATGTGTTCAGTATTCCACGTTAGGCCAAGATGGCTAAACATTCAGCTGGATTCTCCATTTACTTGCGAAGCCTCCTACCCAGTGACAAGTCTGCTTCTTCATCTATTTCCTAAGATTAAAAGCCACCTCTAGTCCAAGGTCATATATGAAGGGCTTACCCCTCTCTGAGGTTTAGTTTTCCCTAAATTTCTTTGTGCCCTAGTTCCCCAGTGGGTTCAATAATATGCATAATTTTGTAATTTAGCCGGTGTTTTTTCTGTGTTATAGTGAGAATTACTGTCATTTCTGACCACCCTCCTCATAAAGCAGAAGCAGCACTTTGAAGGTCTTCTGTTGGCGAAATTACTTTGTTAATTTTTTTTCTGATCGTAAAAATAACAATCCTTTTCAAAATTTCAGAAAGTCCAGAAAATTGAAGAATACTTTATCGATATGCATTTTCATCATTTTGTAAGGCTTACCCTAATCCTCTCTGAGTTGCTTCAATCTCCAGGTATCTGTTGTCCAAGAATTTTACTTTCTCTTCCAATTTTCCATGTAGGCTTCAGCCTTCAAAATTCTTGTTTTCTTCTTGGATTTTGCTTGTTCTCTACTCTCCTTTCACATGTACCTTCTATCACATGGAAGGTGAAATGCATCACCTTTATGCTATACAGTGAACTTTAGGTCTGTAGTGTGTTTTCCTTCAAAAAATAGGCCCTTCTTGGTACTCAGAAAATAAAGGTATTATTCCAAGGACATTATGACCCCCAACCACCGGGACTGATGAGATGGCATTGGTGGATGGCAGAGACCCATGCATTTATTTCCCTCATTTTATAGTACTCATGAAGCTATTGTAAAATACTCATGGAACTATCACACCATAAGATAGCTGTGGAAATATCCAGGTTCATGGAGAGGATCCTCTGAGAGATACAATGAAACTCGGTGATCCTTTCTTGCTGAAGAGGAAAAGAATGAGTCCCAAGCTACACATTACAGAGCAACAGATCTCTCCTGTGATACAGGGCGAGGGAAAGAGACTACAAGAATAAATAAGATAAGACAACTGTTGTCAGATAAATTCCTTTATTTGATAACATATAGCTCTTTTCCTCCTTTTCAATCAATATCAGTGACTAGATTTTTGTTCATATATTTATTTTTTTAGGGCTGTCAAGGTAGCTGCATGTGACTCTTCTATCTTGTAAAATAGGCTGCCGTGGAATTTCCTTTCGTGCATGAGGACTGGCTTCTCATGGACACATGCTGCCTGGCGTTATTAGGTTTTGTTTAGCGGCCTTGAACTGTCGTTCCTCACGCAGAATGATACTGGTGTTTTACAAGGTTACAGATGAATTTCAACCTCGATAGGTTCTTTTCTTCTTTATTAAATACACTGTAATCTGATTCGTCTTAGAGATAATTAAAATAAAGTCTTAATAATAATACTAGTTATGTGCATTTCATGTTTTATGACCTTTTTTTTGTATTTATTGTCCAACCCAATGGTTGTATCAATTTACTGAGGAAGATGCTTATACCCTTGTCTTTTATTGAGGAGGAAAGTTGAGTGCATGGAAACCTTGATTTAAAAAAAAAAAAAAGTGACTAGCCCAACACCACAGAAACTTAATGATAGAATTGGGTCAGTACTGGTCAAATTCTTACTTTATCTATTTTGGATGTATAGCTGAGTAAGATCAGGTTAGTAGTAGAGGGGCATTTTTAAAGGCACCGATACGAGTAGAAGAAATTATTATAATGGCATCAGTTCAGCTTTATTTTTAAATGATGATTCAAAACAGGTTTCTGACTTCATTTCTCCTCCTCCTCCTTCTCAGTTAGCTTTGATTGTCTTATCACAAAGGTTACTCACAGCCAACTAGCCAAATGAAAAGTATGGCTTGATTAAGAATCTCTTTTGTCAGTAATTTGTGTCTAATGTTTTTAGCTTTCCCATGGGCTGTTGTAGAAAATGGTAAATCTGGTTTAAATGAAACCTGATCCTGTTAATGGTTTAATAGCAGCTGCCACAGGGTTATGGTATTTTTCAACAGATGCTTCTGTTTCATTTTAAACATAAACTGAGTCTTGGAATATTTACATAAATCATATAAAATATGCCTACATACTTTTGGCTAAATATATTGCTATAAAATAGTCTTAGGCAAGTCCCTATCTTTGTCCATTTACAATTATTCACATAGAATTTGAAAAAGAAACCCAAGCCTATGCTCTATTAAAAAAAAAAGATTATTCACTTTCCTGAAATTCTTTTTAAAAGGCCAAAGGGCAAGCTCCATCTCTACATCTGGGGACCTGAACAATGATTTGGTCAATCGGATCATTTCATCCATCTTTATGCCTAACACTATTTATTTAGCATGGACAAATTGCTTATACAGTGGCGTGCAGTACAGTTTCAACTGAAATAAACAGGAAAGTCACATAATTAAATGGGACACTATTTTTCCTTGAAGAGGTAGACGTTGTAATAGTGATTTAAGCTATCATTATACCTAGGATTAGTTTCTCTGGAGTGCGATAGCTCAACCATTTTGTATCTATTTTATTTTTTTAAATGTTTATTTATTTATTTGGAGAGGGGAGAGCGAGGGAGGGAGAGAGAGAGAGAGAGAGAGAGGGAGACAGAGAATCCCAAGCAGGCTCTTCGCTATCAGTGCAGACCCCAACATGGGGTCGATTCCATGAACCGTGAAATCATGACCTGAGCAGAAATCGAGAGTTGGACGCTTAACCAGCTAAGCTGCCCAGGCACCCAAGTTCAACCATTTTTTTAAAAGCATTTCTTCTGTGTAAAGGACTCGTTTGGGGTACGTGAAGACTACAAAGATGAGTGGCAGGCAAGTAAAACGATGATGGTGACAACTGATAGAAATAGTTATACTATAGAAGCAGCAGCTCAAGCAAAAAGAACCAGAAGTTCAGTATACCGTGTTAGGTAACTTATGAAGTGCAGAATCTTGAATGGGCAGGATCAAATTTGTTGCTTGGGTCACATTTTCATGCTGGCATGTTGCTCGATTAATTTGGGCTGGAAAGGTTATGCATGCAATAGTGAATTTTTCTTCAATTTTTTTTTTGATTTGGGTGTAATTGACACACGATGTTTCATCTGTTTCACATGTATAACGTAGTGAACCAAGTTTACACCTGAGCTATGCTCCCCACACATGTAGGTACCATTTGTCCCCATACGCCCCTATTACAGTATCACTGACTACATTCCTTATGCTGTGTCTTTTATTCCAATGACTCATGCAGTCTGTAACTGGAAGTCTGTATCTCACCCTCTCCTTCACCCATTTGGTTCATCCCCACCAGCCTCCTCCCCTCTGGCAACCATCAGTTTGTTCTCTGTGTTTCCTCATCTGATTCTGCTTTTTGTTTGTTTGTTTATTTCTTTGTTTTTTTTTTTTTTTTCAGAGTCCATGCACATGTGAACTCATATAGTATTTGTCTTTGTCAGTCTGACTTACTCTCTAGTCTAGGTTCATCCGTATTGTTGCAAATAGTATGATCCTATCTTTTTTTATGACTGTGTGATATTCCTACACACACACACACACACACACACACACACTACAAGTCCCCCTTATCCATTTGTCCGTCAATGGGCTCTTAGGTTGCTTCCACATCTGGGCTATAATAAATAATGATGCTGTGCAAAACAGTATGGAGTTTCCTCAAAAAAGTGGAAATACCATGGGATCTCATAATTCCACCACTGGATATTAATCAAAGAAACAAAAACACTAATTTGGAAGGACATATGCACCCCTACGTTTATTGCAACATTATTGACAATAGTGAATTTTTAAGGGCAACCAATGGAAGTAAAACCCAACTCCATCCTGAATTCTAAATTATATATAGGGGCCCTTGAATGTAGCACGTTTCTGTGTACAAGCATCCTGATCTCCCCTTGCCTTGGTATCCTTCCCTAGGCACTCCCTCCGAAGAAAGATGTGAAACCTGGCATGGCGTTCTTGTTTGAACTCTGTCTCCTTCGTGGGAAATATGCTTCTTCTGACTGGGTTGTGGGCTGGGCAGCCTTCCCTGTGTGTGATAACAACTTCGATGTAGTGGACGGGAAATTCAAGTGTCCCCTTCTCCGAGGTCATTATGACCAGAAATTCGACAGCTTCAGGAAAATGGAAGATTTGATGTGCCGGGACTTGGACCACTGGCTGTGCAATCTCTACTTTCAGGTTTGTAATATGATTTTTTTCAAATGTTTTATTTATTTTTGAGAGAGGAAAAGTGGGGGAGGGGCAGAGAGAGAGGGACAGAGGATCTGAAGCAGGCTGACAGCAGCGAGCCCCATGTGGGGCTTGAACTCACGAACTGCGAGATCATGACCTGAGCCGAAGTCGGATGGACACTCAACCGACTGAGCCACACAGATGTGCCTGTGATATGATTTTGTAAGTAAAGAACTTAATTTTTTTCCGAAACCAGGGCGCCTGGGTGACTCAGTCATTTAAGCGTCCGACTTTAGCTCAGGTCATGATCTCGTGGTCTGTGAGTTTGAGTCCCGCATCCGACTCTGTGCTGACAGCTCAGAGCCTGGAGCCTGCTTTGAATTCTGTGCCTCCCTCTCTCTCTGCACCTTCCCTGCTTGCACTCTGTCTCTCTCTGTCTCTGTCTCTATCTCTCTGTCTCTCAAAAATAAACATTATTATTTTTCTAAAACTGCTTATTTCTAGCGTTTAGCTGACTTTCGTGCTATTGAAAATTTCAGTATGTATCATAAATCTGTGAAAGCATTTACATCTTAATGCTTTCTTAATGCTGATTAAATTGATGTCTACAAATAAGGAATAAAATTCCAGAATTAGCAGGAAATTTAAAGATAATTTAACCCAAACTTCTATGTCATGAGCAGGCTGAGAAGGGCACCCAAATCCTTCAATTCTCTGTTTATAATCTGCTGCTGCCGGATCTGATCTGTCTCATCAACTTGGGTATAAGGCGATGGTGTTTCCTTATCCAATGTACTAATTGAGCTACTACTTTGTGTTGGGCATTGCTTATTCTAGAAATACAAAAGAAATGAGATAGAGTCTGTGCCTTCCTGATGCTCGCCACTCATTTGATGAGACAAGCATGTGTTCATACATAAGATAATTAATGACCCACATTTCCACGGGATGAAAATGGTCTTCGCCAAACTCCCTTTGCCATACATATCACTTCAAAGCATGCTGTCTTAGTTACCTCAAGAATTAAAAACGAAACACACTCCCAACAAACCCTTGGGTGAACACCATTTATTTGTACATATTTGGAAATTTATTTTCTAACCAAGTCTTTTAGCAGAAATGTCATTGCAGAAGTTCATTCTAGGAAGACACCACGGAAGATCAAAAAAAAAAAAAATGACAGCATACCTTAAGTGTAAAGCATTCCAGCAGAATTTTAGTTTATTTCGGTCCTCTATGTGCAAATTTATTCTTTCTGATTATGATGGGTTTCCACAGCGCCTGTATCAGAAAATGCTATGATTTTTTTTTTCTTCCTTACCTGAGTGTTTGACATTTCCCTGTCTGTCTGTCTGTCTGTCTATCTAGCTAACTAGCTAGGTTGCTATCAATCTAATCTAATGTATGTATGTATGTACATGTACATATATATGTATTGTGTGTGTATGTATGTATCATCTATCTATCACTGTCATCTACCCACCTAAGTGATGGAACTATTAAATACGGCCATTTCCAGGAAACACATGTAGTTTTGGCTTAAAAATCAGCAGCTATATATCCTTCTTATGTGATGGTCTTCCCGTTTCCTGTGTATTTTATGTTGAATCAACCGGCATGTTTCCCCCTCTTAGCGAATACCATTATAATGCTTTGCTGAAATATCTTTTTGAGATATTATGGGTTGCTGTTAAGAAAACAAATATAAATATAAATATGTACCTTTCTACTCATTTTAAAAATAGTCACCATTCTGGGACAAATCTGACTGTATATTGGAATTATGTAGGAAACTTTAGAAATAGTCCAAATCTTGTTCTCAGAGATTTTGATTCAATTGTTTTGAGGTGGGGTATCAGGATCCGGAGTTTATAAAACCTTCTATGGTTTAGAAATGCTGATATAAATACATTTGAAAAGGGAGACCATTAGAAATGAATTCAAAGGAGTTATTGAAAAATCCCTCAAATTTTGAAGTGAGCTAACCCAAACAAAATATTTTAACCCAAAACAAAATATTTTATAAGTGGATGATTTGAATACCAAGTTAAAAAATCAAAATGAAATAAAATACAGTTATAAAAGCAAATAAATTTTGATATAGGTTTACTAGTGAATGTGAAAGGCATCTATGATTTTTTTTTACTATTTGTTCCCTAAAATTCAGTGTTGTGTTAACTATGGCAAGGAAATCCAGCACCAATTTTATTTCATAAAGGTCATTTCGGAAGTGCTGGTATTGATTATAAAGACATAAGTATGTTATATTTAAGATAAATCAAGAAGTGATGTTTAAAATTTATAAGGTCAAGAAAAGTAGCTATTTGCAAAACAACATTAGAAAGCTTGATTTCACTAAAATTTACTTGATTCGAACACATTACTAAAATTTTCCTTTTTCTTTTCTGACTCCCTTAAAAAAATGGTGAAATGTAGTATTATGGCTTATCTGTAGAGCCCACTGGTCATTATTCATTACAGATGATTGTAATTGTCCACTGACTTTCTTATTTGTTAATAAATGTTTTTTCTCTGTATATTTCATGGGGGGGCCGTGAGTCTTATCAAGGAGAATAGTGTCATTATTTAAGATAGGATTTTCCGATTGTCAGGCAGCATAAGTAGGAATGTATTTGCTTCTTTTTCATGAGGATAAAAATGAAATATTTTTATCTTGAAATCCGATTTTCCTCTTATGTGAAATTCTTAAATATTAGGAATTTTCCAATGTGAGTCTTCTCAAATGCAATTTTTGAACAAGTAAATGTAATTTTTGAGTACTCCTTTTGGAGTTTCTCAGGAAAAAAAAAAAGTAACTTGGATTAGAGAAGAGAAAAGATAGGTAAATGGGATACTAGAACAGGAAAGTCATTTCTGTAATGCAGCCTTAGGAGATATTAAAGGAAATAAGTCAGATAAATTATGATCATTTCCCTCCTGTGTCTGTGAGTGGAAAAAAAATATCACACTCAAAGAGATTGTGGCCAACCCAGAGCACGTAGCTAATCCATGACCTCACACGTTCTACCATGTTGCTTTTCGGGATAGAATTCAGGCTCACAGTCCGAGTGTGGAGACTGGGGAACAGGTCTGATTCGTCCCCCTAGGGTATGTGAAAAAATACAAGGGGATAAATTATGCAAGCAAAATAACCTTTAACTTTTCCCTGGCAAAAGTTCCTCACTTTCTTAAATATTTCACTTCCAATGTCATGGAGTTTTTCCACCAAGCACTTTATTATTAAATTTGTAAACATAGAGAGATGTTAAAAAAATTGCACAGTGAAACCCATACAGTCACCCCCAGAGTCTACAATTTTGTCTTTTATTTTTGGACTAAAAACGTTGTTTCTTGGAGATAGTAAATACAGAATGAATATTTGCTAACTTGATCCCAGCGTAAGTATCAGATAGTGTTATTTGCAAGAAGATATTAAGGAAAATTATAAGGTAAAACAGAGGAAAAACTAAGAACTAAATAGAGCAATGAAAATATCTAAAGCAATTATGTAAATCGTTACTACAAAAAAAGCATACTTTGTAAAACCGCCAAACAAAAGCAATTATAAGGTTCGGAAAATTGATTCGCCATTGACCTTTTAGAGTTTGCAAATTGTATCATTGTTCTAGGGTAAAATTCACTGTGTGTGAAATATTTTCAACAGTTTAGATAAGAGATTTATCTCTTAATAGGTTATTAAACTTCCTCTGTGTTTGGATGATCAAACAACCTATGAAAGGCAGACTCAGCTTCCTCCCGAATTTCCAGTTTCTTTAATGGCTGGAGCAGAGACAGCAGAATCAGGCGTGGAGAATACGGCTGGCCTTTCAGAGAAACAAACAGAAGAAAACATTTGTTCATCCCTGGATGGTAAGGCTAAAATCCTCCCTACGCTCTTCTCAGGGTTAGTTGACTGTCTTCAGCATTCTATTACTAATATTTCAAGTTGTGTTATACTGTAGAAAACTGAGAAAGAAATTTTAATTATTAATGTAGTTATTTCTATGCCATGCTGTTTAAAGAGAATGTAATCATTGACAAGAATATTAGTTTCCATACTGCATAATTATTTACTAATTATAATCAAATGTAGAATTACTTCATTGAAACACAGGTCTTTCTCCACGGACTTGTGGCTTAAAGTAAAGCTCTAGAACTTTCTTGCTTGCTCACAAGAGTGGTAACCAACAAATGGCTATGAAAGAGAACATACTCTCATAAAGCAGTCTTCAGCTAATATAGTTTATTTCATAAAGCTGTTTTCAAAGACTGGCTTAATCAAGCACTAAATAAGCAAATAACATTCTCTGAACTAGTTAATGTACAGCTTACAGAAGGGATATATTAGCGATTACTATTATTTTTTGCGAAAGAATTATTTCCTTTACCAAAAGATGTACAAGATTCTTTAACAGGTTGTATCTTCCGGCAGTAATAATAGTATCAGGAGTAAGAGTATGGGCTGAACTCTAGTACAACTAATATTAGAAGACTTACCAGTAATAATAATTACATGTGATACATGTTTTTCCTGTGCCAGGCACTATAGTAAGGACTTTATTTTTTAGTTCGGAAATTAGCAAATATTTCAAACATATGGTTCAGCAAATAACATATACCAGTAATAGTAACCAGCTGTGCCCATTCTTGATACTTTGCCATCTTTGCTCTACGCCTTTTCTTTTAAAAAGTAACATTTTAGGGGAACCTGGGTGGCTGTCTGTTGGGCGCCAGACTCTTGATTTTGCCTCAGGTCATGATCTTGGGGTTCGTGAATTTGAGCCCCGCATTGGGCTCTGAGCTGGTAGCACGGAGCCTGCTTAGAATTCTCTCTCCTTCTCTCTCTGTCCCTCCCCCTGTTGCATGAGCATGCATAAGAGTGCATTCTCTCTCTCTCTCTCTCTCTCTCTCTCTCTCTCAAAATAAATAAACATTTTTTTTAACGTAACATTTTACATGTGATTCAGGTCACCTGTGAACTGCTTGCTACTTATGTTCCAACCCTCTTAGACTTCCTATTGATAGTTTCCGTGTATGTTTCAATACATTTCCTACAGATATATGTAATTATCAGCAATGTATAATGTCTTTTCTATGTTTTTAAAGGTTATGTAAGTAACCATGCTTTATACCTATTTCTGCAACTTTATTTTCTCTCAGCATTATCCTTGAGATTTACACAGCTCATACACGCACACTTATATATATTTTGGTTTATTGATTCCTTTGCCGTATAATTGCATACATAGCAATGTGCATGATTTTAACAAAATGTGTTTATTTTTATTTTATATTTTGTTTCAAGTTTGGCTCAATTGTAAACAAGATTACAGTGTTTATTCTTGGACATGTTCTCCTTAAGCACATAGGTGTGAATTTCACTAGCATCTATCTACCTAGGAGAGGAATCACTGAATCACAGGGCACACACTTAACTGCCATCAAAATTGTTGTATCAATTTGCCCTTCTAACAGATGTCTAGGATCTTGTTTGGCTCACATCCTATCAATCTTTGTTACAGTCAGTTTTGCCATTTCAGTTGCAATGAAATATCTCTTTGCTTGAGTTAGAATATTCCTGAATATGACTAAGTTTGACCATTTTTTCCAAATGTTTCTTTGACCATTTGGTTTTTATCTTCTGTGAACTGTCTATACCTATATTTTGTTCACTTTTCCTCTGGGTCATCTTTTTCTTTTCTTTTTTAAAAAAAATTGTTTTAACGTTCATTTATTTTTGAGAGAGAGAGAACATGAGTGGGAGAGGGGCAGAGAGAGAGGGAGACACAGAATCTGAAGCAGGCCCCAGGCTCTGAGCTGTCAGCACAGAGCCCAACAAGGAGCTTGAACTGACAAGCTGTGAGATTATGACCTCGGCTGAAGTCGGACACTTAACCGACTCAGCCACCAAGGTGCCCCTAAAACTTTTTCTTATTAATCTGTAAGAGTTCTGGACTTTTCTTTTTTTAATGTGAAATGAGTCATGGGAAGTACTTGATTTCTAATTCAATCTTTGACTGTTACTGATTATTCACTCATTCTATTTAATTCATTTAAAAAATCAATTGAATTAACTTAGCCATAGTATTATTGCGCATATAATCTATAGTAATACTATGACTATATATGATTATATATAATGTATAATACACGTATATAATTTAGATTATATTATATACATATGTACATAATACAATATATGTTATTATACATACAAGTATTAAGTCTATAATATATGTTATACATTATACCCATGATATATGTATATTACATTTGTATTCGTAGTTTATTATCTTTAAAGTTTATTTCCTTTTGTTCCAGTTTTCTTGACTAGGGAATACACTCAGATTGCTCAAAATAAAATCTGCCTCCCACTGGAAACTAGTTCTTCTCCTTGAAGGAAACCAATGTTTTCTGAGTATTACTCCATAGATATTTTATGTTTCTATAGGAAAATACATAAAAATACTATTGTAATTTTTCAATACCACTAAAATTTGTAATTACAGTCTTCTTTTCATTATTCATATCGGTTAATATATGCCTTCTTCGCTTTTCTTTATCAGTTTTGGTTGGGTTTTATCTTTTTATTCATGTTTTTAAACATTTACAACTGCTTATCTATCTCCACCGAGACTCCCTCTCCGTTGATCTTTTGTTTTCCATGTATTTATACTTAGCTTTATTATTTCTGTACTCCTATTTTCTTCAGGTTTGGGGGAAGAGTTACTTTTCAGTCCTGATTTGAAAGCTTGAGTTATTTATCTTCAGTTTTATTTATATGGTAGATATGGGTGAAATCACCAATTCTGACCTACATCTGTGCATTTGTCCTTACAGTGCTATCAATATTGTGTTATATATTTTAGATGTGTTGTTAAATGCATGCAATTTTGTGATTATTAGTTTATATGTAATTATTTCTTTCATACAGATGTAGTCTTTCTCTATGTGCCTATTAATGCTTCAATTTTTATTGTATTTCTTCTGCTGTTAATACTACCACCTAACTTTTTTTGATAAATGTTTTATGGCATATGTTGTTTTTCTAATATTTATTTAAAAAAATAAAATTCGAGGCAACTGGGTGGCTCAGTCAGTTAAGCATCTGACTTTGGCTTGGGTCATGATCTCATGGTTGGTGAGTTCGAGCCCTGCATTGGGATCTGTGCTGACAGCTCAGAGCCTGGAGCCTGCTTCGGATTCTGCATCTCCCTGTCTCTTTGCCCCTCCCTCACTTGCACTCAGTCTCTCTCTCTCTTCCTCTCAAAAATAAATAAACATTAATAAAAATTAAAAAAAAATACAGCCCATCTTTAAAAAAAATAAATTAAAATTAAAAATTAAAATTCATCTGTGGTGTTCTTTTGAGTATGGCTTAGCAGCATGAATCTAGATTTTAGTTTTGTATTCAAGACAAGTAGTTAATATGTGTCTTTTAATAGATGAGTTTAATTTTTGTAATTATTGTTATTGCTGTTACATTTGTACTTGCTGATAACATTTTTTTTTGCAATTTAGTTTTGCCACCTTATTTGTTTGCTTTTAAAAAATACTTTATTTCCTGCATTTCTCTTTCACCAAAAATAATTTTATTTTGTTTATCCTCTGCTGTTTATTATCTATAGATTTTATTAATTATTTCAGATGTCATCCTGAATTTTCTTATCTACATTTTTAACTAAAAGTTGTTTTTTTTTTAAGTTTATTCATTTTGAGAGAGAGTGAGTGAGCATGAATGGGGGACGAGCAGAGAAAGAGGGAGAGAGAAAATCTCAAGCAGGCCCTGCACTGCCAGTGGGAAGCCGGACTAGGGGACTAAACTCACAAAGTGTAAGATCATGACTAGAGTCAAAATCAAGAGTTGGATGCTTAACTGACTGAGCCACCCAGGCACCCCTAAAAATTGTTTTACAAAATCTAACTCCATCTGGTTTTTCTCTTCTCTTCCTGAACATGACAAGGACTTTTGGTATATTTTGCCTACCTATTAAACACCTCCATGTGCTCTCATATTATTCTTGGCTATGCTTTCAGTTCACTCTTTCATTAAACAGAAAACTCAGTTATTTTTTTTTTTACTCTCAAGAGAAAATTAATTCACTGACACATTTCGTCAATATTTGTGCTTCATAGGCTTTTTATATAGTTTGTCTTCACTCTGGTTCCATTTTCCTTCTTGTTGAAAAAAATCTTTTGTAATCCATTTACAGTTTGGGTCTGTAAGTAGCAAACTCTCTTAGCCGTTGTATATCTGAAAAAGTATTCTTTCTTACTTTTCCTCTTTTTCACCATTTATCCATGTATTCATTCTAGAATAGTAATAACTTTCCCTCACTATTTTCTCCAGTGTCTTTTTGTGTCTGTTGAAGCTGATGAGAAGTTGGTATTAAGTGGGTAGCAACGGAAGGATCTTAAGAAGAGAAGTGATGTATTTCAATTTCCATTTTAGACAGTTCCCGCTGGTAATTTTTAGGAGGATTTATTTGAAGAGGGCATGTCTAAAATCAGATGAGTTAACAAAAACTTAGAATAATGCCAGCCACAGAAGAGGTCTGAATTAAGGCAGCAATAGTAAGTTGGAGAAGAGAGTATAAATGTATTAAGTATTAAAAAAGTGCAAGAGAATAACTATAGGACTAAGAAAAGAATGTCCCTGTTGATTGATTAAATATTGATGGTAAGGAATAATTAAGGATGATTCCTCATATTTTAGCATGGGTAGACATGAATATTAACCAGCAGATAGTATTAAATAAAGGAAAAGGGACAAGATTAGAGGGAAAAAAAAAAACAGGAGCTTGATTTTGGGGCTACTGAGTTTGAGATCCCCATGTTGTATCCAAGTAGAAATGTTTAGGAGATCTTTGGGAAAATGCACATGAAGCTCAGGAGAGAGATGGAAAGTAAGGGAGAAGAATGTGTCCATTAGAGAGGCATAAACACAAAGACCCTACCTGAAACTGCTAAGTGGTCGAGTTCCACCACGGAGAGTGCGTAGAGTAAGGTGGCGTTGGGTTGAAAGCATAGGTCAGGGAACCAGCAGTGTTTCCTGGGAAGTGATATTGGATCTCTGCCATAATGGCCAGATCTAAAGCCTGCAGTATTTGATTTCCTAATAGCATCTGCCTTCTTGGCTTGTTCTGCCTATCAGCTGGGCAACACAGAACTTCATACTCAACTTCTGATAAATGTTTCTTGTGTCTGGAGTTTCCCAAAGCCCTTGGAGATTATGCTTTGCTGAGCCAAGTAGGACTCCACTGATTGCTGGACTCAATTTCTAGAACCCACTGCTTTCTTCACTAAGAGGTGGGTCCAGTACAAGCCCTCGGCTTCCATAGCCATACCTGACCTGTTTGCTTGTGAGGAAACCATTATCATCAGCT
Organism: Panthera tigris; assembly: GCF_018350195.1. Taxonomy (NCBI): domain Eukaryota; kingdom Metazoa; phylum Chordata; class Mammalia; order Carnivora; family Felidae; genus Panthera; species Panthera tigris. Next base: position 18,758,221 of record NC_056664.1, read on the forward strand.
GGTGATTACTAAATTACCAACCACCTCCAGACAAACAAATGTCCCTTTATAGAGTTACATATAACTGGGAAGGTTATGTTGAAATTTTATATACATAATTTATATATATCTAATGACATCACTTGGCTTTAAACAAATATTTGTGAAAATAAATTAGATATGAGATACTGTAGTCCTCCCTGATCAGCAGGGAATACGTTCCAAGACCCCCAGTGGACGTCTGAAATTGCAGATAGTAGTGAACCCTAGAAATATTATACTATGTTTTTTCCTATACATACATAGCTATGATGAAGTTTAAATTATAAATTAGGCACAGTAAGAGATTAACAGCACTAACTAATCGTAAAGTAGGACAATTATAACAAAGTACCGTACTTAGAGTTATGTGGATGTAGTCTCTCTTTTTCTCTCTCATAGTATCTTATTGTAGATGTGACATCATAAAATGCTTGTGTGATGAGATGCAGTGAGGTGAACGACAGGCACTGTGACGTAGTGTCAGGCTACTGCTGATCTGACGATATGTCAGAAGGAAAATCTTTTGATTTCTGCCATGCAGTTGACCGCGGATAACTGAAACCATGAAAAACAAAGCCCCAGATAGGGAGACTACTGTATATACTGAACCTAGGTTGTCAGTGCCAACACTGTCAAGCAAGTTGATGAAGGTGTATTGTTTCCCACATTTGAGAACTTGGATTTGTTCTACTTGTAGCCAGAGAAGATGGGTGACTGACATCATGGTCTAGTTTTGCAGGATAATGAATAGAGCTGATTGTCCTCAAAATGCACAGGTTTAAGTTGAGTTTAAGCATTCTGTGTTGGAGCTCAATAAGTTTAAGACTTTAATTTTTTTTATTTTAGGTGGATAACAATGCTATTGTCAATATGCTTGGTGTGATAAGGGGAGGATGGAATGGTGGGGTACATAGAATGAGCCTAAGGCACTGGCAGTGTAAGAAAAAACAGACAGTGCCATAAAAAGCCAGCCAATGCCAGACTTAGCCTCTTTCCAAATTGGTGGGGCAGTTCTATTGAGGACATGGGTGGCCACTGTGGTTGAGACTTACTGTGTGTCTATAAGAGAATGACTTCAGCCCAATGTCTCTTCTTTATACTGAATTAGATGGTCAGGCCTTCCAACAGGAGGGTCTGGGATGCCTTTATTCTGTGAAAACAAATTACGTCAACATTCGAATATTACCTGTGTAATTTGGGAGTCTTAGATATAGAAAAGGAAATAAATGTCTAAATCTTTTCTGATGGTTGAAGATCATCAAGAATTAACAAATCAAGAAATGTAGAAGAAATGATTATAATTTCATTAGATAAAAAGAAAACATTGCAGTTGATTTTTTTGTTTAAATTCCAAGTTCAAATGTCTAGTCAATTCAAGCCACTGTGGGGTACTAAAAAATGTGTATGTGTAATGTAGATTTCCTTCCTTCCTTCCTTCCTTCCTTCCTTCCTTCCTTCCCCTCCCCCTCCCCTTCCTTCCTTCCCCTCCCCCTCCCCCTTCCTTCCTTCCCCTCCCCTTCCCCCTTCCTTCCTTCCCCTCCCCTTCCCCCTTCCTTCCTTCCCCTCCCCTTCCCCCTTCCTTCCTTCCCCTCCCCTTCCCCCTTCCTTCCTTCCCCTCCCCCTCCCCCTTCCTTCCTTCCCCTCCCCCTCCCCCTTCCTTCCTTCCCCTCCCCCTCCCCCTTCCTTCCTTCCCCTCCCCCTCCCCTTCCTTCCTTCCCCTCCCCCTCCCCCTTCCTTCCTTCCCCTCCCCCTCCCCCTTCCTTCCTTCCCCTCCCCCTCCCCCTTCCTTCCTTCCCCTCCCCTTCCCCCTTCCTTCCTTCCCCTCCCCCTCCCCCTTCCTTCCTTCCCCTCCCCCTCCCCCTTCCTTCCTTCCCCTCCCCCTCCCCTTCCTTCCTTCCCCTCCCCCTCCCCCTTCCTTCCTTCCCCTCCCCTTCCCCCTTCCTTCCTTCCCCTCCCCTTCCCCCTTCCTTCCTTCCCCTCCCCTTCCCCCTTCCTTCCTTCCCCTCCCCTTCCCCCTTCCTTCCTTCCCCTCCCCTTCCCCCTTCCTTCCTTCCCCTCCCCTTCCCCCTTCCTTCCTTCCCCTCCCCTTCCCCCTTCCTTCCTTCCCCTCCCCCTCCCCCTTCCTTCCTTCCCCTCCCCCTCCCCCTTCCTTCCTTCCTTCTTTCTTTTTCTTTTTCCTTTCTTTTCTTTTCTTTCTTTCTTTCTTTCTTTCCTTCTTTCCTTCTTTTTTCTTTCTTTCTTTCCTTCTTTCTTTTTTCTTTCTTTTTTCCTTCCTTTCTTTTTTCCCTCCTTCTTTCTGTTTCTTTCTTTTTCTTTCTTCCTTGTTTTTTTTCCTCCCAACATTTTAGGATTAAGCATGGAACCAAAAATCTTATTTTAGAATTTTCAACTTTTGGGAAAATAGGTTCTGCCTTAACAGTAATAATATTTCAGTGATACTGACATTTTAACCTAGTTTTAGGATACTGAGCTGAAGACGCAAAGCAATTACTCTCAGACTCTTTGTCACCAGATCATTTTTGCTTTCTAGTTTTTCCTCGGGGGACTGTGGCTATATTTTCCACACCTTCTGCACCATGCTCGGAACTTAGCTTTTAGAACGCTGCCCTCAGTTCCCCTAAAAGGAAGACAGGTGGTATTCCAAGAAACAGAAATACTGACATGATCAATAGAACACTGTGTACCGTGAGAGGAAGAATCTTTTATGCTTGAAGAAAATGCTTGGAAAAGGCTGATTTGCATCTGCTGTGCTCTCAGCTCAGAGACGGATTTGAGCTGTATAGTCCAAGACTGCGCGGGGATGTTTTGCTCCCATTCAGAATAGATTTATACAAAAACGGAACATAGCAACCTCTTCAAATACGTGTCTCTGCTACATTGGTTATATTTATTTATTTTTCTTAGAGGCTTCCTAAACATATTATTAGCAGTTAATATCCCCCATGGGTTTGTTTTCTAATATATCAGGGCTGTGCTACAGTATGCTGTTTCTGCCACTGATATGTTGCTAAGAGATTTAATAATGGGTAAACAAACACAACATGTGGTAATTCATTTCAAATTAAAAGTTTATTAAACTCTGGCTTGATGGCTTTCTGGCTATTTACAATTAAAGGAGCAAACCTTAGGGAAGGGGTGACCACGTGATGTGTTCATGGCTGCAACGTTTCTATCTGAAAAATATGTTTATGATCTCTCACAAGCTGTCTCACATTGACAGGCTCCAGACAGAATCTGCTGAATCCACTCTACCCCCCAAATCATGAAAAAGTGACTTTAAGATTCACTTGCAAACACTTTAAAATTCACTTGCAAATCATGAAAAAAGTGACTTTAAGATTCACTTGCAAACACACACACACACACACACACACACACACACACACAGACACACACAGGCACTCTTGAGAGGATTCTGAATTTAACCCCACGGCCAGTATTTTGAGCGGTGATCAGCCTTGCAAATAGGTGGATGCCTGAGGCCAGAACGTATTTATGAAAGGCTAGAAGAAAAGAGCCATGATAATTTTTGCATTATTACCATCTTTTAGGCTGGTTTACTTTTTAGGGGGCAGACTAGGGAAATATTTGTTATGCTTGATAATTTTGTTTTGTGTGTACCTACATGGCATACACAATGGTCTCTGGCAACATCTATACATGTTTTTTGATGCAACATTCAATTCGGGCAAGTTTTATTGTGTAACCAGCGTCAACAAAGAAGGCCGCCAAATTCTCTGGGAATGCAAACCAAAATAGCATGCAATCCTCACCCTGCAGGGGCTTACTTGAGCCCAAGCATACTCCTCCGCTGAGAAATACACACACACACACACACACACACAAACACACACGCGCGCGCGTGTTGGATACATGATGGGAAGGTCTATCAGCACTCTATTCACAATTCAGGACCATCAAGCTTTCTGGAACAAACTTCAAACTTGGAGGAGTGAAGCAGATGCAATTGGCTGAATAAGAAAGACGTAGTTAGAGGAGTTAGGTGGGAAATGTACCCTGTTAATCAGATGTGTTCTCTGGTTCAGTCATCTCATAGTGGGATTCCCAGGGAGAGGGGGACCACACGGAAAGAGCAACCTGCTGAAAGAGAGAAACTCCTCAATGGAATTATGGGAGACATGGGAGTTTACAATACAGTATAGTACATGCTACCTTGTGACGCATTGGGTTGTGTTATATGCATATACTGTGTTCCCTATACTATAATTCTGTAATCCGAGGTGTCACAGAGCCCACTGTGGGACAAGATAAGTAAGCAGACTGTGAGTTGTGAGTTCATGTGAAACCCTCGGATGGACTCTCAGAAACAAACAAGTGAGCTTTTGGAGGCGGGTGACATTCTCATGAACTCTTTTTAATGCAGTCCCGTTTTAAATCCTATATCGGTGTGATCTGGAAAATGTGTGTTAACTTCACAATTTTGTCCTGGGGTGAAAACGGTAGTTTGGAATTCACTGATGGAAATGTTTTTGGATAAAAGAAGAGCCACGAGAGAAGTTAAGAAGTCAGAATGGTACAGAGTATATTGGAAGAACTCTAACGAACTGTAGGATTCCAGCACACGTATGGGGATAGATTTGGGCAAAGGAGTAAGTGAAGGTGAGAAATCCAGTAAGAAGGCCATCGCATCAGCCCAAAGAAGAAGAGATGGTAAGGGCTCGGCATAGGATAGTGGCAGCGAGATGCAATCAACAGGGTTTCCTCAAGAGAATTGTTAAAGTCGAGTCAACTGGATTTGGCAGATGAAAAATTGTGCCATAAAGAGAAATGAGAAAATTATAGTTCGGGTATCTAGGAAGATAGTCTTGCTTTTATAAGAGGTGAGGTACCTAAAGGGGCTGATTTCAGATACAAGGTGACCAATTGGTTTTGATCAAATTGAGTATAAATTTTTTAAAGTTTGTGTGTTATTTGTTTATTTATTTATAGAGAGAGGAAGGGAGAAAGACCAAGAGAGAGAGGGAGAGAGAAAATCTCAAGCAGGCTCTGCACTGTCAGCCCAGAGCTGGATGTGGGGCTCAACTCGCAAACTGTGAGAACATGACCAGAGCCAAAATCAAGAGGCGGACGCTGAATGGACTGAGCCACCCAGGCGCCCCTTGATCAAATTGAGTTTAAGGTATTGGGGAAATTAGTAAGACTGTGACCAGCTTGAAGTTGGAAAAAAAATGGATTTAAATTCAGGAGGGACATGTGGGTGTCATCCTAATAGAGATGGGGCCTAAATCACAAAAAGGACAGTGGGAAAACTATAGGAAAACCTTAATTTAAGGGACAGAAGAAAGAAAAGGGTAGAGTCAACTGAAAAGGAACAATCTGAAGACGTAGAGGGGTGCCTGGTGGCTCAGTTGTTTGACTTCGGCTCAGGTCATGATCTCGCAGTTCATGGGTTTGAGCCCCACCTTGGGCTTTCTGAGCTCTCCACTCTCAGTGCAGAGGGCAGAACCCGCTTCACATCCTCTGTCTTCTTCTCTGTCTGCCCTTCCCTCTCTCTTTTTCTCAAAAATAAACATTTTTTAAAAAATGAAGTAGAAGGACCAGAATGTGTGGTATCATGGAGGCTATGGAATTTTAAGCATCTCAAGAAAGGAGCAGGGGGGTGGGTCACATCAGTAAATTACTCTGTTGAAGTACTACTCAAATTTTTTTTTTAATTTTTTTTTTAACGTTTATTTATTTTTGAGACAGAGAGAGACACAGCATGAACAGGGGAGGGGCAGAGAGAGAGGGAAACAGAATCAGAAGCAGGCTCCAGACTCTGAGCCATCAGCCCAGAGCCTGACGTGGGGCTCGAACCCGCAGACCGCGAGATCCTGACCTGAGCCGAAGTCGGACGCTTAACCGACTGAGCCACCCAGGCGCCCCACTACTCAAATTTTAAATGCATACAAATCACTCAAGGATCTAGTTAAAATGCAAGTTCTGATCTGGTAGGTCTGAATCCAGCTTTAGACTTTGCAGCTCCTACGTGATACATGATACATTCCTCATCCTTGAGGAATGACGAAACCATAGTTTGCTTTGCAAATCAAGTACATTTTGATGCCTTTTTAAAGGATAGGTAAGAAATGAGGCGCAAACCAGACTGCAGTGACCAGAGGAGGGAACAAAAAAGAAGAAATGAAGGCAGTGAATATAGAAGACGCTCTCGAAAATGAGGTGAAGGAGTTTCAAGAGAGGTGAAGGGTTGAGAGAAGATTGTACTTGTGTGTTTTTTTTTTTTTTTTTAATGGATGAATACTTACCCCTCTCTTAATAAACGATGGGAAAATATCTGGAGGAGGAAAAATCAAGAGTGTAACGGTCTGTTGGGGAGAATTCCCATCACAAGCAAGATAGATGGGAGAGGTTAGTCCTGGAAAGCAGAAAGGATAATTCTTCCTCTGAGGTAAAGGAGAAAAGGAAAAAAAAAAAAAAAAAAAAAAAGCAGAGTAGTTTAAAAAACAATTCTTTGATACTTTCTATTAAGAAAAAATAAAAAAACTAACAGCAGCAATAGCAGTCTTTAAAGAAAAAAAAATTTTTGCTTGTGAAATTTAGGAAATGTAATAAATCACCAAGGAACAATAATGTTACTTGGAATTCTAATTTTTACGTGTCTTAATCTTATTAAGTACTTTCCCTTCTGGGCCCTCTCAAGATAAGCTACTGTGTTCAAAATTGCTGTAGGTTTTGGCCTGAGGACAAAATAAGGATGAACAGGGCTCTGATACCTTCTGGAAAGGCTGAGCCACACAAGTGTAGAGAAGTACTTTCTTAGAGAACATGAGATTACTATGGCACTCACTTTTATCCAGCATTATTAAGATATATTGGGACTATGTTATACTGTGAGATGGGTCAAGGATATAGGGGTCAGAAATATGCCCTCCGTGGGTGGGGGGGGGCATAAGACTAGAACCATGTATCCAGGAAGTCCATCTCAAAGAACCTTTGAAATAATATTATAGCTCTATCCTGATTCCCTAATTATTTTTTGCTTCAGCCTGTGATCCCGTGTGGGTGCTACATGAATGCCATGTTCCTTTGCAAATAGGCATTTCATCCATCTTTGGAAGTATATTTCTTTGGGAGTCCATGGTCTCCTTCTTACTAGATTTCTCTCATCAATGACCATAACGTAAGTACTGTCATATATAAGAGGAAACAAAGAGCCCCTATTTATTCTTGCGTCATGTGCCGCATATACTGAAATCGATTAATATGATGTGAGTTTGTTAGTACAAAGCAGACCACTCGAACTTGACTAAAGATAAAAAAAAAATTAAGACCCACTTGAAATTAACCCAAATGTGGATGAATTCCGAAAGAAGTCTATTCACACTTAAACATAAATTTGCCTGGAATCTGTGGTTCAACAAACCTAATAAAAACAGTGCTTTCTAAACTTTGCCTATACATCGAATCTTCTGTGGGGCTTTAAACAAATACTCTTGTCTGGGCTCTGCCCCAGAACAAATGTATCAGATTCTCAGGGGGCAGGACCTGGACATCGCTATCCTTACAAAACTCCTTCTGGTGATCCGAATGTGCAGCCAGAGTTGAGAAGCATTGATGTGCAGCTGTTGATTGCTCTGGTTTTCTTCAATTCCTACAAATAAAGCAACGTGATTTCTACCTGAGGGTATTCTTTCATGCTATTTCCTGTATCAGGAAGAGCCTTTAACTGCCACTCTTTTTTCATCCTTCATAATCTAGCTTAAGACTTCCTTCCCAAAGCCCAAAGAGGCCCTATTCAGTGCCTCCACTGAGTTACCCCAGGGTTCTTTCCCTTCGTGACAATTGTTCCTTCATCTGTATGTCTCCTGATCTAGACTACAAGCCTCTTGAGGATAGGGCCTAGGTCTACATCTTCCATCGCTGTACTTGGCCGTCAACAACTGCTCAATCCAGATTGATTAAATAAATGAGTGAGTTAATGTACTTCTTAGGTAATTCTGGATTACCAAACCCGAGAGGTACGAAGGAATGATTTTCACTTGGCCATGACACTATGGTACAGGGGAAAGTAATATGGACCCAGAGTCTGAAAACCAGTGTGAATCACAAGTTTACTGCTCCGTATTCATGAAAGCTTTGTGAGATCGTTTCCTTATGTACATGAAATAAGGATAGTAGTGGCTGAATTTTTGGTTTTCAAGTTTGTGGGGAGAATCAAATAAAATAGTAAACATTCTGGTGATTCATTAATCTTTTAATTTGGTTTGATTATATTGTGTTACCTGAAACTGCTCTCTGTGACAGAGCAGAAATTCTTGAGTCCTGTCTAGTTTTGGTTCCTGAAGATGAGAACAAGGGTGGGAGGTGGCCTAAGTATGGTAGGCGTTGCAGCCGTGCTGGGGATGATACACTCTGAGAAGGGACTTTGAAACAGATGTACTCTTTTTTTTTTTAAGTTTATTTAAGAGAGAGAGAGAGAGAGAGAGAGAAAGTGTGAGTGGGGGAGGAGCAGTGAGCGAGAGAGAGGGAGGGAGAGAATCCCAAGTAGGCTCTGCACTGTGAGCCCTGAGGCCTCAAACCCAAGAATCGTGTGATCATGACCGGAGCAGAAACCAAGAGTTGGACGCTCAACCCACTGAGCCACCCAAGTGGCCTGAGACAGACATACTCTTAGATATAAGGCCTCCCTCATCTCTCGAGATGAAGCCTTGAGCTCCTTCTGAAAGCACTGGTTCCATTTCATCTTCAAGCCCCTATTTACTTGACTACATCTTAGAAAAGTCAATGTAAGGAGGTGTTGCTGGACTGCAGACTCTGTGAGGAGGGCTGGGATCTTCATTTTGTTGATTCGTGTACCCATTGCTTACAGCAATATTTAGCACATCACAGATTCGCAGTAAATATTTGTTGAATGAATAAGAGCATAGGTTCTGAATGCTATCTGACCTTACAGTTCCTTTCTATGGAAATAAGTCAAGCAATATATATATATATATATATATATATATATATTTATATATATTTATATATATATTTATATATATATTTATATATATTTATATATTTATAAAAATAAATATATTTTATTTTTAAAATCAACATACAATAACATTTACTTTTTTTGGAGTGCTAATGTAATTTAGCACCTATCCAGATTTGTGTGATTAGCACTGCAATCAGGATAAAGAACCATTCTATTACCCAAACACTGTCCTTTTTCTTTCTGCTATCTGCTGTGGGCACCCCCCCCCCCCACCCCTTACTCCATCGCTCCCACCCCTGCCAGTAAGCATTGGTACTCACTGATCTCTTTACCATCACTAAAGTTTTGTACTTTCAAAATTGTTGTAGAGTACAGTAATTTTTTGTTGACAATGCCTCCTTTTAGCCAACATAGTGCCTTCGAGACTCATCTGAATCATATGTATCAACAGTCATTCCTACTCCTGGCGGGATAACATACCCGTGAATGGATGTAGCATCCTTTAACTGTTCACTTATTAAAGGACACAGCGATTGTTTCCATATTTTGGCGATTATGAATAGAGTTGCTATAAATATTCACATACAAATTTTTGTGTGAATATAGTATTTATTTTTCTAAGAGATATACCTAAGAGTAGAATTGCTGGGTTGGAGGCTATGTATATTCTTAACTTTATAAGGAACTTCCCCTTATACAGAGTGGCTGTACAATTTTGCATTTCTGCAAGGAGCACATGAGACTTTCAGTTGCTCTGCACCCTTGTCTACACTTAGTATTGTCGGTTTTTTCCAAAAGTTTTTCTAATTCACATTCAGATTAAATTTGAAATCATATTTTCAATTTGTGTTCTTTTAGTGGCTAATTTTATTAACCATCTTCATATATCTTACTGGCCATTTATATTAAAATCTGCTAAAGTATCTGTTCAAGTATTTTGCCTATTTTGAATTGGGTTGTTGGTTTTTCTGTTGTTGAATTTTGAGAGTTCTTTATACATTCTGGATACAAATCCTTTGTTGGATACGTGGTTTGCAAATGCCTTTTCTGTGTCTGTAGCTTGCCTTTATTTCTTGCTTTCTTGCTTTCTTTCCTTCTTTGTATTTATTTGTTTATTTTTGAAAGAGAGAGAGAGAGTGAGAACAAGTGGGGGAGGGGCAGAGAAAGAGGGGGACAGAGGATCTGAAGTGGGCTCTACATGGACAGCAGAGAGCCTGATGTGGGGATCAAACTCATGAACAATGAGATCATGACCTGGGTTGAAGGCAGATGCCTAACCGACTGAGCCACCCAGGTCCTCCTGACTTTTTATTTTCTTAAAATGTCTTTCTCAGCACAAAAGTTTTGAATTTTGATTTATCATTTTTTTAACGGATTGCACTTTTGAAATCGTATCTATGAACTCTCTTCACCTAATCCTAGGGCACAAGATTTTCTCTTATGTTTTTCCTTTGGAAAGAGGTGGAGTTTACATTTTATGTTTAGATTGATGATCCAATTTGGAGTTAGTTTTTAAATAAAGTGTGAGGTGAACATTGAAGTTTTTTTTTATTATTACTATTTTTTTCTTTTTATAGATGTGAATGTCTAGCTGTTCCAACAGCATTTGTTGAAAAGACTATTTTTTCGCCACTGAGTTGCCTTTAGCCCTTTGTCAAAACTCAGTTGGCCATGCATATGTCTTTCTATTTTAGTGACGTATTAGGTGGCTTGGTGGGAGGCCTCTGCCCAGCGTGTACCATTGTGTTCAATCTAAGCCACGAAGTAGAGGCATAATGGAGGGAAAATTAATTAGCCACCGTGGGAACAGAAGCATAGATAGAAAGTAGCTGAAGGCCCATAATACTGGAACTCAGAACAGGGAGCCATGGACAAGCTGGTCACTAGAGCTCAGTTAGTATATTCATTAGCATATATCATTATATAATATTTTACGTATTATTATATAAGAGGACTTCCGTGTGGATGTCAGAGCTCCAGTATGCATGGCCAGTTTTACATAATTCTCCACATGTTCCCCAAAGTCCTTAGGCCACCTTTCTCTCATGTGTAAGAAAAGAAAAGCAATTTTCAGGCACTGTTAATTATCCCAGACCATAGTGGCATATACTTTTAGTTAGTAATTTGAAAGTCCATTGTTACCTTGTTTCTATGGAAGAGTTATGAATCTGATATTTGAAAATGGTATATATATGACTTCTTTGCTTTTGACAGTTGGAGTTGGGTTTGTGGAGGCACTGCCCCCCAACAATTTCCTGTTAGGTGTATCTCTACTCACTCAGCTAGCTTTTAAGGAATGAGTGCATCTATAAAATACATCCTAGATTTCAAGAACTCGGAATGGTCACTTCAGAATCACCACTTGGTGAGATGTTGAGGCACGTTTTAGATACGACATTTGTTCTTTTGGGTTTCTTGATTTTCAAAAAAAATTTTTTTTTTACGTTTATTTATTTTTGAGAGACAGAGCACAGGTGGGGGAGGGGCAGAGAGAGAGAGAAGGAGACACAGAATCCGAAGCAGGCTCCAGGCTCTGAGCTGTCAGCACAGAGCCCAGCGTGGGGCTCGAACTCACAGACCATGAGATCATGACCTGAGCCGAAGTTGGATGCTTAACCGACTGAGCCACCCAGGTGCCCCAAGTTTCTTGATTTTCAAATAGCATAAGTATGAGTTGATTATAATGCATGCAAAATTGAACCTCAGGGAACCACCACAGTATGTTTCCAAGTGATTAATCGGCACAAAAACTAATTACCTGCAATTTGAAGATGCTTTTACTTAATATATCAGGGAAATTCATGAAATTATTTTAAATCAGAAAAATCTTTTGAAGTATTTTAAGTAATTAAAAACTGTTAAAGTGTCAAGTGGTCAAGATCAGTCAATCTTTCTTTCTCTTTCCCCTTCCTCCCTTCCACCCTCCTTTTCCTTCCTTCCTTGTTTCCTTCCTTCCTTCCTTCCTTCCTTCCTTCCTCCTTGTTTCCTTCCTTCCTTCCTTCCTTCCTTCCTTCCTTCCTTCCATCCATCCTTCCTTTGATCCTTCCTTCAGATCAATGAAATTGTCATTTTGTAACTTTATTTATAAACTAAATACAATTTCCAATAGGTGCAACACTAAACTCCCTAAATTGGGCTCAGCTAGGAAATTTCCACAGATGTGTTAATTGGAGGTGTAGTAAGGATTTCTTTCTCTCCCTCTCTCTCTCTCCCTCTCTCGCTCTTTCTCTCCCTCATATATATATATATATATACATATATCTATATATTTATAAAATATATATTTATAAAATATTTTGAAATATTTATATATTTATAAAATATATATTTATATTTTTATAAATATAAAAATTTTATAAATATAAATATTTATAAAATATTATAAATATAAATATATTATATAATATAAATATATTATATAATATAAATATAAATATAATATATAATATATATTTATAAATATAAATATTTATAAAATATATTATAAAATATATTTATTTATTTTATAAATAAATATATTTTATAATATATAGTCTTATAAATATACATTTTTATAAATATATTTTTATAAATATATATATTATATATATTTATGTATACATTTGTATTAAGCTTTGCCTTATTGCGTGAGTTTTTTCACCATCCACTGCAGTTAATTACAGCAGTGGTTTCTGGTCTGATCCACTGCAATGTCAAAGTCATTTCGGAAAACTGCCGGAATCGAAAAAGCTTTAAACAGTCATGCAGGTCTTTAATTGTAAATTAGTTTTGACAGAACTCCGACGCAGAGTCTTGCCTGGTTCCAGAGCGATGCTAGCTGACAACCTCTCACTGCTCCAGGAGCAAAGGAACATGTGGAAGGAATTGTTCTTTTACATTTCACAGCTTGTCATTTCCTCCGCAGGGCAGCCCCTGACCCCTCTGAGAGATCCCGACACCCATAAGGGAAGTGTTCCCACTGATGTAAAGGAAGTAGAGACGCACTTTAACGCCGAGGAGGGAGGGAGAAGGGTGTGTCAAAGGGATCTGGGGAGCAGAGAGAGGAGATGGGCTTAAAACGTTTCCAGCAGGTTAGAATCCTGGCTGTGTTGCTTCCTTTCATGAGGGAAGGATGAAACATTATTTGGAAGGGTTCAAGAAATTCTGGAGGGTTTCAGGCTGCCTCTTTCAAATTCTTGTTTTGAGTGGAAATGGCAATAAAAATGAATGTGTCACGTGTGAACGATGGGAATAAAGGTTTGAGGGAAAAGTACAAATACGTGCTTGCTGCCCTATTCCAATATGTTTCTAATTACAGAGTGTGTGTGTATGAGACCGACAACCGCAGATTATAATTTGTGCTTTCGGGACATTTTACACCCTCAACGTTTTATTTGCTCTCATATATTCATCACGCTCGGTTTTTCCTCAGTACCTGGGCTGTTAAATAGCTTGGCGAGGAAACATAAAAAAAAAAAAGGCAATTCACTTGTGTTATCATTCAAACTGATTTGTCATTCTTCCCACTCAGTTGACTTGGGCCATTTCAAAACTCTTCAAGTTATTGATATTTTAAGAATCACTAATAAAGTCATTTTTGGAAACACTTTTTGTACTTTTTGAAATAATTGAAAGGATACTTACTTTCCTGAATGTGGTTGTTCATGCAGAGGTAATAAGTACTGACTCCTCCCTCCACACACACACTGTTTTGTGGATGTGTGTGTGTGTGTGTATGTGTGTGTGTGCGCGCGTGTGTGTTTTGTAGTCTATGGGTTGACAAATGCAAGCATGCCTTGTCTGTTCAGCAACTGCTCAAACTAATGAACTATCCATGAAAATAATCTGATTTTTCCCTGATGAAATCTCTCTTATTTAATCTGTGGATACTCAGTGCCTCAGTATTAGACAAATACCCTTGCAAAATGATATCGCAGGAGTGCATGTTGACAACAAATACTGTCATAGTTCTGGACTAAATACGAACCACCACCATCGACCTAGCAGTTTGGGAAATTTTGAACCTTTCCAGAAAGGCTTGGGAGCATTTTTTAAGGAAGGAAGGGTCGCTGTAGACCTGGGATAAAACAAACTTGTCTTTGGCCCCACTCTTCAACTGAGCATTCCAGAAGTACCCAACGCTAAATGCACAGTTTGGACAAGTTGGAAATAAGGACCTGTGGGGATAACATGTACTAAATGAATTATCAAAGAAACCATGGCCGAGGAGAATTTGCACCTCAGACATGACAAAGCAGCGGGCTTTCCGACATGACTTTACAACTGCTCTCCTTGATAGGACTGATTTTAACTACAGCCTCTTTCATTTTTCTTTTTTTCAGTATTATTTTATGGTGGTCACAATATAACATGAGATGCACCCTCTTAACCAATGTTTAAGGGTGCAATACGGTATTGTTAATCATGTGGCTGATGTACTACAGCAAACTTCTAGAATGTACTAATCTTGCATAATTGAAACTTTCTGCCCATTGATGAAGGGCCCCCTATTTTCCCTTCCCTCCCCAGCCCCTGGCGTCTACTCTGATTCCCTGAGTTTGACAACTTGCAACTCTTCCTGGGAGTGCAATCATGAGTAGACATTTTTCCAAAGAAGACGTACTATAGGCTCTTTCTCTAAGTACTCTGCAGGGAGCACTGCCTTTGGTCTAGTACTGTGCTTTTCAAACTGGTAAGACCACATATGAAAATGAAAAGTAAACACTATTGTGAGTCATCCCAGGAATAAATGAGTTCATTAACTCTTTCTAAACGTGAGTCTGGCTTTGAACACTTTAATGGTCTGACTCATTTAGTGCACCATGTTCCAGTGTCTAACTTCTTATGAACATACAGTTGACTTCGTTCCAAGTGGAAATAAGTTAGAATAAAAAAGACCAGAAAGGGTAGAAGTAATTAATTTTATCCAGAATGTTCCACTTGGTCTAATTAGATGATCCATATGGAATAAGAAACAGGAAATAAAAATTAGAAAATAGGATTTTGAGTGAAACAATATTTCCCTCAGCCAGTCTTTTGGAAGTCTCCTTACTTCTTAGAGAAATCAGTCTGTTCTTGAATGCGGACACCTTGGCAATGAGTGATAGAAGAACTTGGCACTTTGTAACACCATACTTAACACGTGGTCTTTGAGTATTTTGCATTACTAGAAGCCAGCGAGTTTGACCCACTTTTATTTGCAAAACCTTTTTTTGGTTAAGATTATTTGCCATAACTTGTTAAATGACCACTAGACCTTAAGTATTTCGGGCCTTGAGCAGTTAGAAGTTGGTAGGTTTGAAGCTCTCGTGAAAAAAAAAAATCCTGCAATGGTTTCGACGTGCATAGACATAAACATAGAGAAGGCACGATGCTAGTTTTAAAGGCACTGATGGTTCCTGGAGTGCAGTGAAGAGACATAGGTTGTGAAAACATGATTTAGTGAAAAGCAATGCAGAGCCCAAACCACAAATATCTTTGCCCATTTTATCCACCCTGTCTTTTCAAACAAATTCTCTTTAGTTAGTTTCCTTATGGTTAGGCCGGTGTATTGTTTTTATCAGCAAGCGTGTCTTCTCCGGCGTTAAGATGTTATCAATCACACATGCGCATACACATGCATGTGTAAATTCACATAAAACTTCCTAAGGTCAAGTATTTAAAAAGTGTCATCATTTTTTTTTTAAAAACACTATATCATTTTTTAAACCATAATTAATAGCATTTCCTTTACCTCACACAGACTTATACTAAGACATCTTTTTTTTTTCACCTTTTCAGACTTGCAGAAATTAAGCATCATGCGTGTGAATAATTACCATCAAATAAAGTTTTAACGAAGTGTAGTGAGTTAGTCGTTGGAGAGATGAGGAGTTCGTCATTTTCCCCCCGTAACACATGTCATGCTGGAGAAAACCAATAGTTCTTGAATATGTGGTTTGCAAACACATCCTCTCGGTCTGCACCTTGCCTTTTCAGCCTCTCAACAGGGTCTTTCATTAAGTAGAGACTTTGAATCTTAATGAAGTTCAATTTATCAATCTCCTTTTATGGTTCAGCCTTTTAGTGTCAAGTCTAAGAACTCCGTGTCTAGCTTAAGACCCTAGATATTTTCTCCGTTTTTTTTTTCAAAAAGATGATCTATTTTAAGTTATTTTTAATATAAGGAATGGGGTTTAGGTCAATTTTTATTTTATTTTATAATTATTATTATTATTTTTGGAATAGATGTTTAATTTCTTCAACACCATTTGTCAAAAAGGATATCTTTCCTCCAATGAGGTGGTTTTGCACCTTTCTTAAAAATCAGCCATGGAGAGGCACCTGGGTGGCTCAGTTGGTTAAGCGTCCCACTTTGGCTCAGGTCATGATCTCACAGTCCATGGGTTTGAGCCCTGAGTCAGGTTCTGTGTTGATAGTTCAGACCCTGGAGCCCTGCTTTGGATCCTGTGTCTCCCTCTCTTTCTGTTCCTCCTTCTCTCTCAAAAATAAATAAATATTTAAAAAAATCAGCCATTGAGCATATTTCTTGAACTTTTTCTTCCTTCTCTATTCTAGTCCATTGATTTATGTGCTTATCTCAAGGCCGCACAGAAATGAATACTGTAGCCATATAGAAAAGCTATGGAATTGTTTTCACACACTGTTGGATTCAATCTACTAATAGTTTGTTGAGGAGTTTTTAAGCTCCTGAGAGATATTGGTCTGTACTTTTGTTCTTATGCACTTTGTCTTGTTTTGGTGTCAGGGTTCAAATGGCCTCATTACATGATTAGAAAGTGTTCGCTCCTCTATTTTCTAGAGGAGATTAAATAAAATTTGTGTTAATTCTCCTGTATATTTTTGTAGGATTGTACAGGGAAACTATCTGGGCCTAGAGTTTCAAAATTGTGAATTCAGTTAATTTAATGGTTACAGGACTATTCAGATGATCTCTTTCACCTGGAATGAATTTTGGTTACTTTTAGTATTTGAGGAGTTGATCTATTTCTTCTAAGTTGTTGGACGTATGAACATTAGTTATTCAAAGCATTTCTTTTTCTTTTTTGTGACTGCAGTATCTGTAATAATATTCTGCTTAATTTCTAATATTAGTGAGTTGTTTCTTTTCTCTGTCTTTGCCAGGTTTGCTAGAGGTGTATTAATTTAATCAATTTTTTTTTTGGAAATTCAATTCAGTTTCACTGCTTTCTATTCTAATCATTATTATTTTCTTCCATCAACTTGTTTTATTTTATTTTGTTCTTGTTTTTTCTAGGTTCTTGAGATAAGATCTTAGATTATTGATTTTTTCCCTTTCCTGATGTAAACATTTAGTGCTATAGCTTTCCCTCTCAGTATTACTTTAGCTGAATCTCACAAATGCTGATCTTCATTTTTATTCAGTTCTATTTTTTATTGCCTCTGAGGTTTCTTCTTTGACCCACAGATAATTTAGAAGTGTGTTCAATTTCCAAGGGCTTAAAGGGTTCCTCTTGTCTTTCTGTTATTGATCACTGGTCTGATTTCATGATGATCAGAAAAATTATTCTACATGATTGCAGTTATTTTCAGTTTGATGAAGTTTCTTTTATGGCCCAGGATATATTTGTGAATGACCCATAGGCACCCGAAAAAAATGTATATTGAGCTGTTGTTGGGTATAGCGTACATGTTTCAGTTGATATTGTGTGTTGATTGTGTGGGTCCGATTTTCTATATCCTTGTTGAGTTTATGTCTAGCGGTGCTATCATTTGATGAGAGGGGAGTGTTGAAATCCTTAACTATAATTGGGAAGTTTTCTATTTCTTTTTCAGCTCTATCAGTTTTCACTTCACGTATTTTGCGTCTTTGCTGTTTGGTGCACGTGTATTTAAGTGTCATATTTTATAAGTAGATGGATCATTTAATTATTATATAATCCTCCTCTCTGACAATTGTCTTTGCAGTGAGCTCTGTTTTCTCTGATATTTTATCTGATATTAATTATCTATTTTATATGATGTTAAGATAGCCAATCTCATTTTTTAAAAATTAATGTCTGCATGATATGTTTTTTTCATTTTTCTTTTTGCTTTTAATCTACGTCATTGAATTTGAAGTACTTTTTTTGTAAATAGCATATAATTTGTCATGTTTTAAAATTTAGTTTCTCAATATCTGCCTTTTTATTGATATAGTTAGACCATTTATATTTAATGTAATTGTTGATATGGTAAGGCTTAAGTCTGCCACTTTAAGATGTATTTTCACATTATCTTTGTTTCTTATTTTTCTGTTCCTTTTTACTTCCTTCCTGTGTATTACTCGAATGCTTTTTGGGATTCTGTCTTGATTTGTTTATAGTTTTTGAATATATTTCTTTGTGTAGTTTTCAAAGTAGTTTCTCTATAGGTAGCCATGTAAATATGTGACTTATCACAGTTTCCTGGTATCGGTATTTTACCTGTTTGAGTCAAGTGCAGACACCTTACTCACATTTAAGTCCCTTTACCTTCCACACTTTTAAATATAATCGTCTTGAATAACACATGGTGTTATAAGTATTGTCTTAATCACTAAATATGATTTATAACACTCACAAGGGAAAGAAGAGTGTATACTCTCATTTGGTGATCATTCCATTTTCCTTTTTTTCCTTCCAGATGCTTCAAGATTCCTTCTTTTATCATGTCCTTTATCATTTCATGTTTGCAGAACTTCCTTTAGCCATTCTTTAAGGATATGTCTTCTGGTGACCGATTCTTTTAGCTTTCCTTCCTGCATCTGAAAGTGTATTTTCTTTCATTCCTGAAGTGTAGTCACTGAATATAGAATTTGTGGTTGGTAGTATGTATTTCTCTATCAGCCCTTGAAAAATGCTGTGTTGTTTTGGTGTGCACTATTCAGTTTGTGCATCTGGGGCTCCCACCGGACCCTGCCAGTAACCTCTGAGAGGACAGAAGGAGCTTCCCCAGGCCTGGCCACCCGGTGCTCTGGGTGGGGAAGGGAGTCTCCTGCCTCAGGATGTTAAGAGGCTTCCTCGCCTAGTCACTAGTAGCAACAGGATCCACCTGCTACTGCCACTCAGCTACCTGTTGTGTCTTGGTCGGGAGGGCTGTCTCAAGCTGCAGGGGAGGAGAACGTATCCCCTGGATGCTCATTCCAGTCTGGCTGCTGGTTTACCCTCCTCTCCAATGCTACCGGACCCACTTGATGGTGTTGGAGGGACTTCTTTCTGAAAGGTAGGTAAATGAGTCTACCTTCACCGCTATCTGCTGTTAGGACGGCTTTGAAGATGCTGGGTCTGGGTCTTCTGTTGGATGGTTGGTGGATGGGATTAAGTTGCCTTGTCCTACATTGGTGCTGATTCCGGGGTCTGTAATCACTTCTCCTTCCTCAGTATACTTTCAGAATTCTCCCTTGTCTGCCTCTTACATTATTTCCGGAATCTACAGTTATATTTAGAAGGAAGGGGAAGGGAGAGATGAGTCTAAGCCCTCTGGTTCTAAACAGAAGTCTCTTCTTATTGTTTAAGGTGCCAGAGCATTTAAAAAGTTTCTTAGCATTTCATTTAGGTTTTGAAAAATATGGAAGTAGAAAAATGTTTTTAATTGTGGTAAAAATAGAGATCGCTGGAAATTTACCCTTTTAACCACTTAGGAAGTGTAGACGTCAGTGACATTTAGTACACGGACAGTGTTCCACAACCACCACCACCATCCATCTCTAGAAATTTGTCATCTTCCCAAACTGCAACTCTGTCCCCATTAAATACTAACTCCCTTTTTCTTCCCTCTCCCAGCCCTGGGCAAGCACCATACTAATTTCTGTGCCTACGAATTCGACTATTAGGTCTCTCACATAAGTAGAATTGTAAAGTATTTGTTCTTTTGTGACTCATTAAATACACCTAGCATAATGCCCTCATAAAAAGTGGCAAAATTTGAATTGGCAAAATGTATTAGTCATTGAAATGTTTTAAAACATTGAGGAGGAAAGTTTTAAATTCGTAGCTAACTTGGGACTTTGAAACCTGTAAAGTCTGAGATGTAGTATGAACTCAACAGTGTGGCTATCACTATTATTTTCTTCAGTATTTTGTTGTTCCTTTCCTCCTTAGCATGAATAACTAAAAGTCAGCAGTTAGGGTGTGGAGTCAAAGCTCTGTTTTTGTTCCTTTTTGAGACAACTAGCCACAATCCCTGTCTATTACCAGAAATGCACCAATGAAGGAATCAGTAGAATTCAGATCAGTGCAGGTTTAGTGGGGGGGGGGGGTAGGGGGTGGGGTAGACCTTCAATATGGGAGTCAGAGAGGCTTAAATTCATACCCTGACTCTGACATTTAATGTCCTTTGTCAAATTCCTTAAACTCTGAATCTTTGTATCTTCACCTTTAAAGGGGAGGTAACAGGCCCTATTTGGAGATTAGTGAAAATTCATGGTAAGAGTTATATACATATAATAGGTGCTCACAAAATCACCCCTGTTTTGCTGAGTTGCTTATCATAATATTAGATACATCCTTGAGTACGTCTATATCTTGCTTAATTGTGGTATTGGGCAATGACTTTATTCTCACCTGTAATTTTCATTCAGCATTAGAGACCTACTAATGGGCAAAATACTCTTCTAAATAAATTTGGATGTTCTAAGTTCAACGAAGGTGTTCATTGATGATAACCAAAGAACACTCATGAGAAACATTAAAATATGTCTCAACTCTTTCACTGTGCTTAAGATGTTGAGTTTCGTATTTTTAAGAATAATGAAAAAAAGATGCTTCCATGAAAAAGGTAAAATCTTCTCTTTGTTTAATGTTTATTTATTTTTGAGAGAGACAGGGACAGAATGCGAGTGGGTTAGGGGCAGAGAGAGAGGGAGACACAGAAGCAGAAGCAGGGTGCAGGCTCTAAGCTGTCAGCACAGAGCCCGATGTGGGGCTCCAACCCACAAGCCGCAAGATCATGACCTGAGCCGAAGTCAGACGCTCAACCGACTGAGCCACCCCGGCGCCCCAAAAGGTAAAATCTTCTTAAGCATGGCAAAAATGGGTGATGCTTAAACATTGTTCTTAGAAAGAATAGCCAAATGTCTTCCTGCTCTTACATTACGATAATATTTTATTAGGCAAGGCCTGCGTGCATCAATCTATTTTTATCCTGCAAGGGCAAAATACTCAGAGATTTCTGCTGGATGGGTACTGTGGCAGAAATATTTGCAGTTCTGTGCCAGCAATAAAGTTAATCAAATAGCTTGAATTAAATAAGTAGCATATGCAAATCTGTTTTTATAAACTGAAAAATACTGGATAAAGCATAACGTATTATTGCCAGTCAACTAATTGCTGAGTTTCAGAAGGAGTACCCAAGTGTCATGTGGTTCCCTGTGGACAGATTGTGGTTTAATGGTTTGGACAGAAGTGAAAGTAAGGATAGTTTTGTTGCATTTCTGCTGCCAATAATGTCAAAACATCCCCAAATATGAAAACCATTAAGCTTCTTAACACTTGTAAGAAACCAATTCATAACATATTAGGTACCCGTCACCTGTTACCAAGCACTTTGGACTTTGGAGGGAATAATCCCGGCCAAACCCAAGCTCCAATTTTTTGATACTTGCCCTTTGTCAGTGCTCAGATTTAAAGATCCATGTGTCCGTTAGTTCTTCCTGTGAAGAAAAGATAAGAGAATTTCTTGTGTCTTGACATGATGACAAACATTTGTTTATTCATGTCTGCGGCATCCAAGAAGTCACTGCTTCTAGGTTTAAACCATGCTGCTGGCAGAGAACGTTGTCAACTCATTCCCTGAACTTATGTAATTCCTGGTTTGTTCGTTGTATCCTCCAATAGATATTGGACTATCACTCTAAAAGTGGTTAAAACATTTCTGTTTCCTAACTGGAACCTAGATATTAAAAAATCACGTTTCAAAAATTGGGGGCATCAATTTCTAATGTAGAAACACAATGCTAAGGCCATAGTCTATGGCTGCAGCCAGGGTCACTGCAACACGTCATCGAGAGTTCATACTTTGGTGCTTATTTTGGACTTTAGACTGTTCATTGGTACTATGAACTAGATTATGTGCTTTTAACTGTCAGTTCTCTGAATGCATTTCAAGTCCATTTACTAAAATAGTCACTGTTAAGCGGTATATTTGGACAGAGTTGACACCTTTGACATTTTCTAAAATGGCAAAAATAACTGTATTTAAGGGTATGATTTATGAATGTCGTGTGCCTACAGAACTTTCACCTGATTATGGTTTTCACGTAAGCTTCTGGGACTCTTTCTACAAACTGCTGAAAGACAACTAATTAATGCCGTGTGATCAGATATTGAACACAGACAGACACACGTACAGAAACACATAAAAACATGATATCAGTCCAAAACCTAGGATCTTGTTGCTTCTTAGAATTGCCTTTGTCTAACAAGAGAATGATTGAGGCCACAGCAGAGACAGAAGAAGGAAAGGAGAGAGAGGGGGAGATTGATAGTTATAGAAGTGCCTTTATGAAACACATATGCTTTGGTATAAATAAGGAAAGCAACTTGCAATGATTAAAAAGTATTTCGAATCCTTAGTTGTCTTCTAGATTGCTGGCCTCTATTAAAAACTTCTTAAAATAATAGATAGCTTTAATTCTTCAAGCCAAAGAAAAATTATATCATCTTAAAGATTTTCTATACTTATTACATAGATGTGACTTGACTATGGGGGGAAAAAAAGCAAAAATCTCTTGTATTGCAAGTTTTAAATGTACCAGGCTAAGGTTTACTTAATTAGAACCTCGAGGCAATAAAGGAGCCCTTTTAAAAATTCTGTGGTTCTTAATATGCTAAATAATGCAAAGCTTCGACTCTTCAAGCATGAGACACACATCTGGCAGCTTACCATTTAAATTACAGGGGGAAAATATTCCTCACTTCAGTAGTAATTTTCTCAAAGAAAAGAATAGAAAATGTATTATAACTAAATTTAATTTCTTTTTAGATTTCCATCCGGTCTAATTGCAGACATCTTTCTAGTTTCTTTGCATTTATATTTTTTTACCCATATTTCCTGTACATTTTATTAATGTTTAATTTGAGATGCTTCTCACTGTTAGAGCTCTTGAAAAATTGGGGTGTATTTTACTTAGTAAATTGTTTTGAGAAATCTATCTGATCTCAAGTAATTAAGACAATGGTCTAGAAAATAAAAGGGATTGGAATTTCAGAGACACACAAAAATATTACTGACAAAAAGGCAACATTTTTCAGTTAGTTCCACTTTCAAGCTTTAATTTTTTTAGTATTAATGTTTTCTCTGTTTTGTCATTTTCTGGCTGTTTGTCATGCAAAAGTTATTATAAGCAGCATTCTTTCTTTGTATTTCTCCAAAGGATAGTGTCAGATCCTTGATTAATTTTACAAAGGTCATTTGGAAAAACCATTAAAAATATGCCAAGTAAAAAAGATTAGTGCAACAGGGAAAACAGACTTTTATAAACATATGCATTTATATATAGATAGGGTACTGTAACATACAGTTTTGACAAGTGTTTTTTTCCCTTTGTGCACCTCATACATTATTAAAAAATATGCCTGTTCCATTTATTTTTTTCTAGGTGATCCCAGCTGACACATTCCAAAGGCATCAGCAGGTTACTATTACTTGTAAATATTTTGTTTTTTTTCTCAATGTAAGAGGATCTGATAATTAAGTTGAGTAGTAGTTCCATAAAATAAAGTGAACTTTTTAAATAATTAACCTGTATTTGTATTACCAAAACATAAGCGTGGGTGCTAGCTTGCCCATGACAATAAATATATCCAATTATACTTTTTAATTAAAAACTTAAACAATATTGAAACTTCCAATTTTGGCTCTGACAGAGTAGTTGGTATCAGACTAGCTCTTCTGTTAGAATCAATTACTAAACTGGAGAGAATGTATGAAACAGCCGTTCTGGGCATTGGCCATCAGGAAGCGCCAGACTTCCTGATCCTTGAGAGAAGAGAACATTTTAAGGCAAACTCTGGATTTCTACCTGGGCTCAGTGTCCTGACAGTACAGCAGGGAGGTAGAATCCCAGCAGAGTCTCCCTGAGCTGAGGAGACAGAGCTTGACATGCAGGACAGCTGAAGCAGCTGGGGTCTGCAAAGTAGAATGCAGAACAGAGAGATTTGCAGAAGGGAACTAAGAATTCAGTATAGGAAATCCACCATGAATCCTTGTTTCAGGGAGACTAACAAGGGCTTTGCTAGGTGAGCCTGAAAACGGAACAGAGATACTAGAGCTGGAACAGAGATGGAATTCAAACCAGGAGAGGCATGTTAATACCTCATTATTGATTTGACAGCAAATGGAGATGCTCAAAGTCTATACAGTGGGAATGAAGAACATTTACAATTGCACACACACACACACACACACAGGAGTAAAATACCTAGGAATAAACTTAACCAGAGAGGTGAAAGACCTGTACTCGGAACACTATCCAACACGTGTTGGAAAACGTGTTCCATGCTCATGGATTGGATGAATTCGTGCTGTCAAAATGTTCATATTACCCCAATCTATAGATTCAATGCAATCATTATTAAAATACCAACAGCATTTTTCACAAAACTAGAACAAACATTACTAAAATTTGTATGGAACCACAGAAGACCCCGAATAACTGAAACAATCCTAAGAAGAACAAAACTAGAGGTATCACAATGCCAGCAAGATAGACTACAAAGCTGTAGTAATCAAAACAGTATGGTATAAAGAAAAAATAGAAACATAGATTAATGGAACAGGGTAGATACCCTAGATATAAACCCACATTTAAAAGGTCAATTAATCTATGACAAAGGAGATAAGAATATGCAATGGGGAAAAGATTCTTTTCAATAAATGGCGCTGGGAAAACTGGACAGCTACATGTAAAATAATGAAACTGGACCACTTTATTACACCATATACAAAAATAAACTCGAAATGGATTAAAGACCTAAATGTGAGACCTGAAACCATAAAAATCCTAGAAGAGAGCACAGGCAGTAATTTTTTCTGACATCAGCCATAGCTAACAGTTTTCTAAATATGTCTCCTCAGGCAAAGGAAAAATATGAAAAATAAACTATTAGAACTACATCAAAAAAAGAAAAAAAAACTTTTGCACAGCAAAGGAAACCATCAACAACAAAAAAGATAAATTACTGAATGGGAAAAGATATTTGCAAATGATATTATCTGATAAGGAGTAAATGCCTAAACTATATAAAGAACTCATACAACTCAACACCAGAACCACAAACAATCCAGTTAAAAAATGAACAGAGGAACTGAATAGACATTTTTCCAGGGCAGACATACAGATGGATAACAGACACATGAAGACATGTTGAATATCACCAACTATCAGAGAAAGGCAAATCAAAGCCACAAATTAAGCATCACCTTACACCAGTTAGGGTGGCTAAAGTGAAGAAGTCAATAAACAACAAATCTCGACAGGGATGTGGAGAAAAAGAAACCCACATGCATAGTTGGTAGGAATTCAAATTGATACAACTACTGTGGAAAACAGTATGGAGGTTCCTTTAAAAATGAAAAATAGGAATATCATACGATCCAAAAATTCTAGTACTGGGTATCTACCCAAAGGAAATGAAAACTCTATTTCTAAAATACATATAAACTCCTATGTTTTGCAGCATTATTTACAATAGCCAAGATATGAAAGCAACCCAAGTGTCCATTGACAGATGAGTAGATACACACACACACACACACACACACACACACACACACAAAACCATAAAAAAGGATGAGATCTTGCTATTTGTGACAAAATGGATGGATCGAGAGGGTATTATGTTAAGTGAAACTGGTCAGACTGAGAAGGACAAATACCGTATGATTTCGTGCGTTATGTGGAATCTAAAAAACAAAACAAATGAACTAACAAACAGCAGAATATGACCTATAAATATAGAGAACTGGTGATTCCCAGAGGGAAGGGAGATAGGGGGATGGATAAAATGGGTGAAAGGGAGTGGGAGATACAGGCTTCCAGTTAAGGAATGAATAGGTCATGGGAATAAGAGGTACAGCATAGAAAATATTGTCAGTGATATTGTAATACCCTAACATGGTGACAGATGGTAGCTATACTTGGTGTGACTGTAATACAACATAGAGAGAAGTTGAATCGCTATGTTGTACACCTGAAACTAATGGAGCATTGTGTGCCAACTATACTTGAATTTTTAAAGTCCTATATATATTAAAAAAATCATATGCTCTAAGTGGCATACTCTGAGTCTGCCCTGAGGAAAACCTGCCACCAGGCTTCAGCAAGATCATCAGAGGATTTATGGTTTTGAGGTTGAGTTCTGATAAGTTCATGTGGCTTGAAAATCCTTGGTTTTTCACAGATAGGTTGTAACTAAATGTACATTCAAGCCTATGGAAGTTTAATGGGATTTGCCAGTAATCGAACTGTTAACTAAAAAAAAAAAAAAAAATCAACACTTTCTCAAGGCAGATAACAGAATCCAGAGTCTTCTCTGGAGTGCATTATATGATCTGCAATTATGATGTTTGCAAAGATCAAGGGAATATAAATCTTAGACAAAAGAAAATAGTGAATAAAATAACTCCAAGATGATTCAAATATTAAACTTAGCAGGAAAAGCCATTAAAACATTTCATTGTAAGTATGTTCATGAATTTAAGGAAATTAATTTCTGACAAGTAAAGGAAAATAGGGTCTTAATGAATGGTTAGATCATCCCAGCAGAGATCTGGAAACTATAATCAACAAACCAAATGGAAGTTATGGAACTTAAAGTCCAAGAATTAAAATGAATTAACCAATCTGAAGTACAGAAAAGAAAAAGCCAAGACAGAAATGAAGAAAGACTCAAGAGACCCATGGGGAAATATCATATAGTTTTACATACATGTAATGCAAATCTTAGAAGGAAAGGAGGGTCATAAAATGGAAGAAATATGTATTAAAAGAGTAATGACTGGAAATTTCCCAAATTTGATGGAATATATTGAATTATAAGTTGAATATCATCAGTGAACCCCAAAAGAATGTATAAAAGGGACACCTGTATTAGGAATATTGTAGCTGGGACGCCTGGCTGGCTCAGTCAGTGGAGCCTGCAACTCTTAATCTCAGGGTCATAGGTTTGAGCCCCACGTTGGGTGTAAAGTTTACTTAAACAAATAAAATTTTAGGGGCATCTGGGTGGCTCAGTAGGTTAAGTGTCCGACTTTGGCTCAGGTAACGATCTCACAGTTTGTGAGTTCAAGCCCTGTGTTGGGCTGTATGCTGACAGTGTGGAACCTGGATCCCATTTTGAGTTCTGCTCTCTCTCTCTCTCTCTCTCTCAAAAATAAACATTAAAAAAATAAAACAAATAAAATCTTTAAAAAGTAGTATCAGAGTCAAACTGTAGAACACCAAAGTTAAAGTGAAAATTCTGAAAAGAGACAGAGGAGAAAAAAGCCTTTATATGGAAGTGAATAATGGTATGAAAAATGGCTAACATTATCATTAGAAATGGTGGAGACCAGAAATCAATGTAATGACATATTCGAAGTGCTGAGGAAATGTCATTCCAGTATTTGTATCTGGCAAAAAACATCCTTCAAAAATTGAGGCTGGTATGAGGACATTTTCAGATGAAGGAAAGCTGAACAAATATTTCTACAGCAGACCAGCACTACAAACAAACCATCAGAACTAGAGAATGTTCTTCAGGCTGGAGGGAAAATGCTACAAGATGATTGACACAGGAGAATGGAGAAGAACCAAAATGGCACATATAGAGGTAAATACTAAAGAGTAATTTTTCTGATACTTTTCTTAAAATGTAACTTACTATTTAAAAAAATAAAATGGCATTCTGTGGTGGAGTTGTAAACCATGTACTGTTAAAAGACATGATTGTGGTTTATATACACAATGGAATACTACGTGGCAATGAGAAAGAACGAAATATGGCCTTTTGTAGCAACGTGGATGGAACTGGAGAGTGTGATGCTAAGTGAAATAAGCCATACAGAGAAAGACAGATACCATATGGTTTCACTCTTATGTGGATCCTGAGAAACTTAACAGAGACCCATGGGGGAGGGGAAGAAAAAAAAAAAAGAGGTTAGAGTGGGAGAGAGCCAAAGCATAAGAGACTGTTAAAAACTGAGAACAAACTGAGGGTTGATGGGGGGTGGGAGGGAGGGGAGGGTGGGGGATGGGTATTGAGGAGGGAACCTGTTGGGATGAGCACTGGGTATTGTATGGAAACCAATATGACAATAAATTTCATATATTAAAAAAAAAAAAGACATGATTGTTATCATGGGTGGGGGGTAGGAAATAGAATCAAATTGTGAGCTTATTACATTTGTGAAATGAGAAGCACGAGGCAGACAGTGTGAACTGTCAGGTGTGAAGTGTGAAATTATACAACATTGATGATAACCAGACGTGGATTTAAAAATTTGAATTTAAAAATTCAAATCCATGCTATTAGTCTTGGGTTGAATAGTAGAACAGCCTCAAAGATGTAGAAACAATAGAAAGTAATAGAGGAAAGTGTAGAAACAATAGAGAAAATAAGATATAATACTAAAAACACATGTAAGATACCAAGAAGAAGGCAGGAGAAGTTCAACATGAAGAGAAAAGAAGCAAAAACACAACAGCAAGACGGTAGACAAACTCAACCATATGAATAATGGCATAAAATGTCGACTAAATAATTAAATTAAAAAGCTGGGACTGTCGATCTAAATGAAAAGGCAAGACTCCACTATATGCAGTCTATGAGACATGCCCTGTAAATCTGAAGACAAAAGTTTAACTTGGGGCGGCCTGGGTGGCTCAGTCGGTTAAGTGTCCGACTTTGGTTTGAGCCCCACATCAGGCTCTGTGCTGCCAGCTCAGAGCCTGGAGCCTGCTTCAGATTCTGTGTCTCCCTCTCTCTTTGCCCCTCCTCTGCACGTGTTTTGTCTCTCTCTCTCTCTCCTTCAAAAATAAATAAACATTAAAAAAATTTTAAAAAGAAGTTTAACTTGAAGACAAAAGGACAGAAAAACAGAAACCATGGAAATGCTACACAAAAGAAAGCTGATGTGGCCCCATTAATATCTCATATGAGAAATCTAAGAGTAGACGGAGACGAATATAAAAGGGACAATTTACCAGGGAGATATAACAATCCTAAATGTGTGCCGAATGACAGAGATGAAACAGCCTTGGAACATCCTGAAACCATAAAATTTCTCAAAGAATATACAGGAGGTGAATTGTTTGATGTCAGTCTTGATGACTGTTTTTGGATTTGGTACCAAAAGCAAAGGAAATGAGCAAAACAAGTAAACAAAACAGAAACAAACAACTGGGATTACATTGAACTAAATAAGCTTCTATACAACAAAGGTAACCACCAATGAAATGAAATGAAGATAATCTACCAAATGCGAGAACGTATTTGCAAATCATATATTTGATAGAGGAATATATCCAAAATATATAAATAACTTATACAAGTCGATAACAAAAAAAATCATGGAAGCTGATTAAGAAATGGGCAGAGGATCTGAATAGACATTTTCCAAGGAAGATATATGGATGACCAGCAGGTAAGATGCAAAGATGCTCAATATCACTCATCATCAGAGAAATGCAAAGAGATGAAAAAGAAATCAGGAAGGATATACAAGATCTGAATGACACTACCAACCAGCCTGATTGAGTTGATTTTACAAAACACTTTACCTAAAAACAGCAAAATACACCTTCTTTTCGAGGAAACAGAAGGCACGATAGATCATATATTGGGTAATAAATTAGATCCTAATATATTTTAAAGACTTGAATAGTACAGCATACATTTCTCTGGCTTAATGGAGAAATGTTCAATGTTTCCTTTTATAAATCAGGAATGAGGCAAGGATGTCTAGTCTCATCACTTTATATCCTAGAAGTCATAGCCAGGGCAACAAAACTTTTAGAAGAAAACATAGGAGAAATCTTCATAATCTTGGCAGTTTTCTTAAACAGGAGACAGAAATGACTTACTTTAAAAGAAAAACACATGATCCATTGGATTTCAACAAAATTATACTTTTTCTAAGCAAGTTGCCATTGGGAAAAATAAAAAGGCAAGTTAGAAACTGAGGGAAACCAATTGCAGTACATGTATCTAAAAAATGGTTTGTACCCAGACGATATAGAGAACTTTTACATTCACTAATAAGAAGAAAATAACGTACTTTTAAAAAATTATACTTAGAAGTTTCAGAAAAGAATAGATGAAATATCCAGTTAGTTTATATCACCTAAGAATCTTTAGTCATCAGGAAACGCAAGTTAAAACCATGTGTTACTACTTCACGATTACTAATATGCTAACATATATAAAAAAGAAACTACCAAGCATTAATGGTGACTTGGAGGAAACTTTCATACTTTGCTGGTGTGGTACAACCACTTTGGAAAACTGACAGTTTTTTGTTAAATGAAATAAACACCTACAAAAGACCCAGTGATTCCACTGCTATTACAAATAAAAATGAAAAGATGTCCACAAAGAGATTTCAGCATGAATGTTCATAGAAACTTGGTCACAACAGTCAAAACTTTGTAACATCCAAGTATCTATTAATAGATGAATTAATAAATAAATTGCAGTACAATCATAAGAAGGATGGTTACTCATAATAAAAAAGTGATGAGTATCAAAATATTGTTCTGGGTAGAAGAAGTCTGAGACAAAAGAGTAGATACTATATCATGCCATATGTATGAATGTTAAACATAGTTCTAATCTATAATGGTAGAAATCAGATAAGTGGTCGCCAGGAGTGAGCGAGTGAGTGTGAGTGTGTGTGTGTGTGTGTGTGTGCGTGTGTGTTGGCGATGGAAGGATTGACTGCAAAGGACATGGGGGGATTTTGGGAGGTGATGCTAAATGCATTATATTTTACTTGTGGTGGGAATAAATGGGTGCATATGTTTGTCAATTGAATATGTATATTTTATTGGATATAAATTATCACCTGGCACTTTGATTTTAAAAATAACAGGACTGGATTCAGCAATTGTGGATTTAGCCAGGGAAAATACAGAGTGTGTGGTCGCAAAGTTGCCAGTAACATCATCATCTGATTCAAGTGTTAACAGGTGCAGGAATAAGGGGGTCCTCGC
Source organism: Panthera tigris (assembly GCF_018350195.1). NCBI lineage: Eukaryota > Metazoa > Chordata > Mammalia > Carnivora > Felidae > Panthera > Panthera tigris. The sequence goes on from NC_056664.1 coordinate 18,789,336, forward strand.
CTTCTACCACAAACGTAGCAGGTGGAGTTAGCGTATGAGGTGGGTACCTGTATGAAGGGAGTCTGTGGTGATCCAATATTCCTCCTTTGATCTTATTACCACTCCTGCCTCCAGTCTGAAATCACTGGTTCATATGCCTAGTTGGGCTAGTAACAAAAAAATGTTTTCAACATCTTTTAAAGGCTTCACCCAGCCTACAGTTTACTTCAGACTGGCCCTAAATATTGAGAAGTGCAGGCAGAACTTGGGTATATCCTTTTCTAGTTTTGAGTATTATGCTTCTACCCCTTCTCTCCATCTTGTGAATTGTGGTTATTGAGTCCTTTGTGATCTAACCAGGAATAGGACAGAGCTGAAGGCAGAGAAGGGCTTATTTCTTTGGTGTTGTCAAATGGCAGAAATTGTTAGGTTTTTAAAACATGTCCTATTCTCTCATGGGACACTTTTATGCTTTCTTTAGACATACACTTTCATATCTTTCCCTTTGCCAGGGGTCTCTCACTTTGCACTTTTTTTTTTATCGCTCCCTTATTAGACCAGACACTGTGTGGTGCACTTCTAACTTTGGACTTTTTGCCTATGCCTACACTCTGGAGAAAGTAATCATAATTGAATAGGGTAGCACATACAGTAAGGAAGGAAATACCAAGATAAACGAATATCATCCTATGCTAATCAGCAACACAAAGAAAAGGAAAGGAGGGAGTAGAAAAGTAAAATGAATAAAAAAGAAATAAAATAAAACATATAATATTTTAATAATGTGATAATTTCCCCATTAAAAGATCCTGTCTAAGTGAATTAGAAAGAAAGCCCCAACTATACAGTACTTACAGTAAACAAGCATAACATAGTTAAAGAAATGTTGAACACCTATGGATGAACTGATACCAGAAAATTCAAACAAAAATAAAGCTGTCCCAGGAAACAATGTCCATATCAGGAAAGTTGACATTTGAGGTTTAAACAGGTCTAAACAGTAAAAGAACATTTTATAATGATAAAAGGTATCATTTATGAAAAAGATATAATATGACACAATTTATATGCATCAAATAACACAACAGCTGAGAATAAAATGTAACCTAATCTTGTTAGGTTTTGTATCTATGACAGACATATGTGAAATACAATAATAGAGGCCACTGTCTCTTATCATCATAGAATAATGTTATGAATTAATAGTTCAGAGGTGATCTACTGGTGGCAAGGATTTAGAAAAATAGATTTTCTTATAAATTGCTACGGAAATATATACATATATGTATATATGTACATATATATATATATGCTTATATATTTACATATGTAAATACATATGCAAGCTTTTGGAAAGCAATCTGACAACATCTATTAGCATTTAAAATATGAGCACTCATTGACCCAGCAATCTCACCTTAGAAACCCATCCACAGGAATAAAAGCACTAGTAATGGATTTTACTGTCACATTCTTTTTGGTAAGAATATAAAAATAAAGGCACCTGGGTGGCTCAGACAGCTGAGCGTCCAACTCTTGATTTCGGCTCAGGTCATGATCTTAGGGTCATGGGACTGAGTCCTGCTTCAGGCTCTACATTGAGTGTGGAGCCTGCTTTCAATTCTCTCTCTCTTTCTGCCCCTCCCCCATTCACACACACACTCTCTCTCTCTCTTAAATAAATAAATAAATAAAATATCAAAATGAAGAAAAATGAATGTCATCAGTAGGGAATGGTTAAATAAGTCAAGCGACATCTGCAGTGTTAATATATTATGCAGCCATCGAATATAATAAATTAGAGCTCTAATAATTGAAGAGAATTCCATCAGATACTGTTGAGAAAGGGTATAGGCAGGTATATACAATATATAAAATGCTTTTTGTGTAACGATGAATATCACCTCTATCAGTGTGTTGTCCCTGTGTTCACATATGTGTGTGCATGTATAGATCTGGTTAAATGAGCACAGAGAGGATAAAACGTGTTATGTGGAGTGGGTGGGATGGAAAGGTGTTAGGGGACTGTGGATGGAAGATATAAAGGAGGATCAAGGGGAAAATTTCATTTAAAAATTTTTTTAACGTTTATTCACTTTTCAAGAGACAGAGACAGAGTGTGAGCAGGGCAGGGGGCAGAGAGAGAGAGAGAGAGAGAGAGAGACTGAGAGATAGGAAGACACAGAATCGGAAGCAGGCTCCAGGCTCCGAGCTGTCAGCACAGAGCCTGACGGGGGCCTTGAAGTCACAAACTGTGAGATCATGACCTGAGCTGAAGTCAGACACTTAACCGACTGAGCCACCCAGGCACCCCGGGAAAAATTCATTTTAAGTAACATACTGTTAGACGTGTATTTTATGACTCATAGAGATGACCATGATTTCTTATTATATAAGAAAAAAAAACACTTGTGGACAAAAGTATATGGCATGATTCTGTTTCAGTTAAAACTCACCACTTCTCTGTGTATCTGTCCGTCTATCGATTTGCTTATACATTTGCATTTGGGAAAGTGATGAAACATATGGCTGAAAAGAGGAAGGAATGGCTATAAAATCTTCTTAACAAGGTAGAAGACAGTGGCAAATGATTAGCTGTGAGTCACAGTAGGGAAGGAAAAGTCATGGAGGAGATTTTGAGTCTGGGTGGCTTAGCGAAGTGGTGAAAAGAAATAGGAAACAAAGGGAAGGAGTCCTTTGAGAGAAATGATTTTTGGTTTTGTTTGTATGTCTAACCCTGGGTGGAAGGAGGACTCCCTAGTGTCACCATTGTTTACCCGAACGGCAGTGGGGGAGTATGAAAGACAATCATGCCAGAACCTCACGAGTTCCTTATTTACTTACAGTTTGTTTCTATGCACTTCATTTGACTATATAGTGTGGAAAAAATTTGTAAGCTTATAAGCAAAAAGAGAAGCAATAAAGCAAAACATTGATACTCATGATTATAAAAGATTGAAAACCACCTCATACGTGCACACACACACACACACACACACACACCTGTCAAAGAAATTAGCAGGCAAACTACGAACAGAAAAAATCTTTGAACCAGTGTGCCAGGCAAAGATAAATATGATATGGAAAGATAAAAATTCTAAAGAAAATGTTAAATACTCCAGCTGAAAAAAAATGAAGGAAGAGTACGTTACAACACAAAAGACATACATGCTCAACAAGCATAAAATAATTCACATTTTTTTTTTTTTAGAATTAGAAATTGCAAATTAAAATAACAATGAGGGGTGCCTGGGTGGCTCTGTCGGTTAAGCATCCGACTTTGGCTCAGGTCATGATCTCACGGTTTGTGAGTTCCATCCCCGCGTGGGGCTCTGTGCTGACAGCTCAGAGCCTGGAGCCTGCTTCCGATTCTGTGTCTCCCTCTTTCTCTGCCCCCTCCCCTGCTTGTGCTCTGTGTCTATTTCTCTCAAAAATAAATAAATATTGGGGCGCCTGGGTGGCGCAGTCGGTTAAGCGTCGGACTTCAGCCAGGTCACGATCTTGCGGTCCGTGAGTTCGAGCCCCGCGTCAGGCTCTGGGCTGATGGCTCGGAGCCTGGAGCCTGTTTCCGATTCTGTGTCTCCCTCTCTCTCTGCCCCTCCCCCGTTCATGCTCTGTCTCTCTCTGTCCCAAAAATAAAATAAAAAAGGTTGGAAAAAAAAAATTAAAAAAAATAAATATTAAAAAAACTATAAAAAATAAAATAAAATAACAACGAAACGTTATTATTTTGTCTACCAAGTAGGCAAAACTGGAAAATATGGTGGGAGTTCGTTTTGACAAGCATGTGAGTAAATTGGACACTCTCATCCATTGCTGGCTGCAGTTAGAATATTGATAGTTCTTACTGTGAATCCTGTGTTTGATTTAGTATTCCTGATCTTAGATAATCACCTGTGAAAATAAGCACAGAGAAGTGTAAAGATTTTTTGTGAAATGTGTTCACTATGATGTGAATATACAACCAAGGGGTGGTTGGCTTAAGTGAAAAAAAAAATGATATACTGCTGCGGAGCGATTAAAAATCAGGCTTGAAAGAATATTTAATAACAAGAAACAATGTAAGTATAAAAAAGGATGAGAATGGTATATACACGATGATCATAATCTTATAAAAATTATATTATGTACATATTTATAAAATGTATAACATTTGTTACATAAGGTGTACAATTACATGAAGTGTACATTGATGATTATTACTGTATACGTATTTACTATATACGTCTTTACAAATAGGAAGGTAGGTTATAGAGCAAAAAACATTTTACATAAAAACAAAGGAATTGTTTAATTAAGACTTTTAGAAGACTGTCTCTTTGGTAGGGACTTTATCACCTGGACACACACAGTATTACTAAATTTTAACATACAGCAATACAAATTCCGTTGCATCAGAAATTGTTCCTGGTTGGCAGAATTTTTAAGATGATTTCCCAAAAATGTCCAAGGACTCATCCCCAGAAGCTGATCATCAGGAGGGAGACGACCTGGGTGAACCGAATCTAATTACACGAACCTTTAAAGGACAGAACTTTCTCAGGTGGGTAAGCAGAAGAGGAAGCCGAAGGAGAAGCTGGAGACATTCAAAGCGTCAGGATGCATCCTGCGGTTGTTGGCTCAGAGGAAACTTCGAGGAATGCGTGAGAAGGAAAAAAAAAACTCTACCAGCAGCCAGCAAGCTCACAACAGGATCCCAAGACCCAGATGAGAACTGCAGCCCTGCCTGATAACATTGATTTTGACCTGGTAAGATTTGAAGAAGCAGAACCAGCTGGGCCGTGCTATGCTCGGATTTCTGACCTGCAAAAGATGTAAGCGAATATGTGAATAGTAAGTCGCGAAGTTGTGGAAATGTGTTCCAGCAGCAATAAAAAATGCATGTATTGTTCAATGTTTAAAAAAGTGTAGAGGTAGAAAATGGGGTGCGGTTCTCCCACAAGGTGTGAAACAAGGGGTAAATGCGTGGGCTTTGAGAACAAATAGAATTGGACCTAGGTTTCAGACTTTTTACTGGCTAGCTGTCTGATTTGTGCAAGTTCTTTGATCTGAGTCTCAGTTTCCAAGTCTGTAACACTTTTGTGTGAGTGAGTGTGTGTGTGTGTGTGTGTGTGTGTGTGTGGTGTGTCTGTGGTAAACATCATAATATATATGAAGCTCTTCAAAAATGCTAAAAGTTTATTCTATTATTTCATATTTTTATATTCCACCCACTAACTGTGCACTGAGAATTTAGATTATAAGCCTTTGAAAGTAATGATGTATTTGGGACAGGTGGCTGGCTCAGTCATTTGAGGGTCTGATCCTCAGTGGCACCTCATATCATGATCTCAAGGTGGTGGGATTGAGCCTGGTATCGGGCTCCACACTGAGCTTGGAGCCTGCTTAAGACTTTCTCTCTCTCTCTCTCTCTCTCTCTCTCGCCCCCTCTGCCCTTCCCCCCTCAAATAAAAAATATAATTAGAAAATAAAATAACAATATATTTAAAGTGTGAAACCATTTCCTTGCTTTCTGTCTTTCTTATCTCGATTTTGACCACACCAACCACACTATCAATGAATTCTGTTTAGATACAAAATAAGGAAGCTCTTTTAAAGGTTTACATGACCCTCATCTCAATAGACTAAAGTGCCAGGCTTCTGACACAAGGGGCCCTTAACCATTTGACTTTCCCTGAAGAAGGACGTTTTTTGGTATCTGCCTTCAGTTTAGCATCGTGTACTGGGAGCAGAGTCAGAAAATACAATACAAACTTGCTGCTCAAAAATGCATGAGCCACAAAGACCTTGACTGGGGAGAAGAGGCCGGCTGGGTCATCTTTAGGGAGAAGAAAGTTTTTTTTTTAAAGCATGCAGACACGGAGATGATGTCCAAAAATATTTGCACTATGGAAATCTCCTTAAAAAATGTCCACAAGGGCAATTCCAAAGGCCAGGATGAAAATATTTAGTCCCTGGAATGGGAGAGGAGGACAAGCAGTAATCCTTTGGCTGCTTATGGTGTATGATGCGTGTATACTCAAAAAAAAAAGTTGTTGGGTCAACCTTATGGGAATGATTGGTAATTTAAGAAACAGTCTCCAACTCACACTCTTTCAGATCCTGTGTTAAACACTGCAGAAGAAACAAGATGAACGAGGCACATTGTCTGCAGAGAGTTTTATTGTTGTTGTCGTTGTTGTTACTTTGGTTTGTTTGCGAAGAGTTATGGTTCTGGAGCAGTAGTTCTCAACTGGTGATGTCTTGCTCCCCAGGAAGCATTCGGCAACGCCCGGAGACATTTTTGGTTGCAGCAAGTGGGGGAGGGGTGGAGGAGTGGAAGGTACTGCCGGCAGCCCGTGGGGTAGAGGCCAGAAATGCTGCTAAACAGTTTAGAAAACACGGGGCAGCCCCCATAACGAAGAATGATCCAATCCAAAATGTCAACAGTGCTGAGGTTGAGAAACTCCAGGATAAGTCACGGCATCACATGAGAAAGTTAGCTCAGGTGGCAAATCCTGGGTACAGACGGGAACAGAACTTTTTAGCCTCAAGGTTTTATATTAGAACACTGGTATGAGGTGCAGAGGAGTGTCTTTGAAAACTCGATCCCAGAAAAACTAGCTGATAATGGAGAATCCTACCCGGATGTGGGTAGGAAAGTGGATCAGATTGCTGCTTGTAAATTGCATCCCCCGTGGGGTGGCCACTGGTAGAGTTCTACTTGAGGTTCATACATCGACTGCATTAAAATTGGGAGGATAGAACATCTTAGAGCCTCCTTACAGTTCTTGGATTTATCCCCATTTGTTGGGCTTTACATACATTCTTAGATTACAGTAGTATAAGCTTACATGGCCTCTGAAGTGAAAATCTGTGATACATTTTCCCACCTTTTGTTTTTAACCCTAGGAAGCATTTCTAATAAATTTGGTCCCTGCCCTACGGACTGTGATCTCAATCTCTTAAAAGAAGACCGTGAATTACACAAGAAGGTAAGATGAAAGCCGTAGAGTTGGCTTTGGAAAGACCATGAAAACAGCAGCCCCTGATTATTAACTATGATTTCTTAAAATATATTTACAGGTAGAAAGTAATTTGGTCTTCAAAGCAGGGTTTGAAGTGTGGGACATGCTAAAGCAGCTGACGTTTGTGAAATCAGTAATGCCAATAAATTTTTATTACATCCGAATCAGACTTCTTTAAGCTGTTGAAGACTTTAGTTAATCAGTCTACAAGACTCTTTCCAGCTCTGGCAGGGTGATTAGAAAACGTGCTGATTGTACTGCGTTTTATTTGGCCAGATCAAGGCTGCCATGAAGTCTGTTCAGAAACTGTCTTGATGCATTTATATAAATTACGTAGCCTGGGTTTTCTAATGTTGATGAAATGAATTTTACCAGTGTCACTGAATCCAGTTTTTAGATAATCAGCCGTTTTCAAAGTCCATATCTGCATACAGCAAGTGACTTTGGGTTTTAAGTATTCAGACAACTTGGCCCCGACTAGGAAATGGAAATGAAGAGATTGTCCTCCAACCCTGCCTTTTCCCATATGAATTACTTGCATCATCTTAATTTTCCACTTTCCTGACTAAATAGATATAGGTCTATAGAATCAACTTTCTGCCTTACTCTCAAGACTGACTTTAAAGTCAGTTTTCATTTCTAAATAGTGGACCACCATCTAATCAAATGAATGGCTAAGTTTTTAATGTTTAGATGAATACCACAACATTCACAACTGCTATTGTTTTTTTTTAAATTTTATTTTACTTTTTCCTTATTTATTTTTTTAAGTTTATTTGAGAAAGAGAGAGAAAGAGAAAGAGAGAGAGAGAGAGAGAGAGAGAGAGAGGGAGAGGAAGGGGCAGAAAGATAGAATCCCAAGAAGGCTTAGCCCTGTCAGTGCAGAGCCTGATGCGGGGCTCAAACTCATGAACTGTGAGATCATGACCTGAGCCGAAATCAAGAGTTGGAGGCTTAAATGACTGAGCCACCCAGGCACCCCTAAATTTTATTTTGGAGACAGAAGAGAGAGAGAGAGAGAGCACAAGCTGGGGAGAGGGGCAAAGGGAGAGAGAGAGAATTTTAAACAGGCTCCACACAGTGCAGGGCCCGATGAGCCAGATGGGGGCTTGATCCCACGACCCTAAAGTCAAGAGTCAGACACTCAACTGACTGAACCACCCAGGCGCCCCAACAATCACTATTGTTTCTATCACAGTCTATATTTTAAAAGGAAGCTTAGGAATCAAAAATTTAGTGAAATTTGTAACGATGACATTTGAACTGAAGTATTTACTGAGTGCTTGCAAATTACTGGGTTCCAGGAAATGTTCTCAGTCCTCTGGATGGAAGGGCTCATCTTGTTCTCACAACAAACTAATGGGATAGATGCTACCATTATCATCATTTTCCCTGTTTTATAGGTGAGGCAAATAAGGAGATGGAGTGAATTAGCCTAAATAACATTGCCAATAAGTGCACAGCTTTGAATCCAGACTGTTTCTGGCATCCATATTTGTATCCATCATGAAATAATACTTCAGAAAATTTGTGAATTTTTTTCTCCTTTCAGCCAGGTATACATGTTCTACTTCTGGGGTCTTATACCTTAATTGAAAGCCTGGAATAAGGAAACAAAGGACAATTTCCTAGGAAGGAAAAAAGCTCATGTCCTTTTACACATATTACATATTAGGTACTATTACACATTAGTATGTACACTTTTTGGAAAGATCAAAAAAGGATATGCCCGTGAGGCTTCTAGGATATTGTGGATCAAATATTAGTCTCTTAAGTATTTTTGTGAATTTTCATACTACTTACTGAATTTAAACCTTGGGATTAGAAGAAAGGCTGAAATAGATAAGGTGAGAAAGATTACAATCATCCAGAAAACCTGAAGCTCATCTGTATATTTTCTGAGTTTGCATGTTCAATTAAGGAATTTTTTTCATCTTATTTTTAATATTATATTCCAAAATTTGTGAGTCAATTGCTTGGGATATTATGCTCTTCCCTGGGGTCAGGCACTTTGAGAAGGTGTCTTAACTGAATTGCTTTAGGAAGGAGTTTGTTCTTGTCGGGAGTATGTCTAAGTGAAGTCAGTGCTGTGAAATGACAGAGCCAGATACACACGGGCCACCCAGAAACAAGCGATCGAGTGCTGTGGACAAGGGCGATTAAACCGCCTACTAAACCTAAATCTAAAACTCCCTACTCCAACTTAAGTGTTTTCCTTTTTTTCTCATCTCGGCATGGTTATTAAGGATTAATTTGGATCTTAAACTGACGTTAAAGATCCAACCTAGGCAATTTACAGGGCGGCTGTGGGCCAATGAGGTTCATGTTCAACTTCACGTGGGAAGTGTCGGTTTTCCAAATACCACCTGCCCAGAAAACAATCAGAATTTGTGGTCTCAAGTGGCCAGAAATGTTAGTTGTCCTCCGGGGGGGGGGGGGGGGGGGCAGAACCTAGGGGGTTGGTTACTCAATTTAGAGTTTTCTCTAGGTAAATTCTACCCACCCAAGGATAGCTTATTTCTCCCTGGGCATTGCTAATGGAAAGACTGTCTTGAAAAATTCTCTGGTACACACAGCAGATATGAATTAAAGAAAGAGGAAAGAGTATTCTTGATGGATGGCCTCAGGATTTAGGCTGGTTTAATTTGGAGCTATGATTTTTCCTTTTGGATGGTAATAACAGCAAAGACGGAGTTGAACATGATGTCACGTTTATTTGCTTTGATATTTCAGATGCACCTGGTGTTTGTTGTTGTTATCTCTGACTTGCAATTCTGTGATCTTATTACCACAAGCCTCTTAGCAGAGTACCTGCACCCCAAATCTTCCTCCACTGCCTTCTTAAAAAAAAATGATACACCTCATGGGGCAGGCATTAAAGCATCCACCAGTGCTCACTTCTGATCTTCCCAGGGCAGTTCAAAAGCATTTGTAATCCTCAGGATTCAGCCTTTTATTCACTACTTCCCCTTTCTAAGACTCTGTCTTTTGATGAAGCAATCCCCTCGCTCTTCATCTGGACAGATGGGAGTGCTCCCTGGAGTCGCGCACAAAGACCCCGTAAAGAGTTTGGGGGAGAAAAAGCTGCCGCTAAGTGGAACTTAATTGTGCTAGAACCGTAATGCCTTTCCAAGCACCGGTGCTGCTGGCCTGTGAGCCGCAAGCTCCCTTTCTCCACACACAGGCTTAACCACCTCTCGGGCTCCATCATGGCCACCTTCTTCACCAGCTGATCAGGCCATGGATGGAATTATGGCTAAGGGGCAAAACCTCTGAACCACAAGATAGTGACCCTGGGCTTTGCTTCCTATCGTGTAACAACTTAATGAGCTTATCATGTCATGAACTGGCCAACTTTGAGATTTAATATAAATCTTCCCGTAACATTTTCGAGTTAACTGCTTCATAGAAATGCTATAATAAATGCCAAAGAAAGGATGTGAAGTGTCCCATTGATCACCTGTGCTATGTAGTGCATTGTGCCAGATGCTACTTATGTCCTTAATAATCGAAAGCATTTTAAATGCTATCCTCCCCACGCCCAGAGGAATTTTATGGATATTATCTCAAGAATCCTGTGCTCTATGTAGGACAAATATTATCTCTGTTTCTCAGGTTAAAAATCTTAAACTCGCGAACTCTAGATAATCTAAGTTTCCAAACACGTGAGAAGACTTGAATGTGGGTCTCCTTGACCATCACTCGCCGACCCTTTGCACTATGCTACGCACTTGAATTTTTCAAAATTCTTTAAAACACTCTTGGCTATCATTTTGTGTTGTGTTTGAAAGAATGTTCATTTGCTGCTTCCTAAACAATGTTGCATTTGAGTGACAATCCCCACAAACCAAATATTTAGTTCTTGAACTTGAAAATCATATTCTGAATTTCAGTAATTTATGTTTCAATATTTGCTGTTGATTTGTGATGGATTAGGGTGTGGGTAGCCATACACAAAATACATAATATGTGATGTTTCAGAACAAATTTGCATCAGTGATGTCTTATGATGTCTTACAGTATAGATATTCATCTTCCTAAAGACATTGCTGTTGGAATACTTTTTTTTTTCTTTTTAGTGATGATGTTCTTTGGTTTCAGGGTACATACAGGATCTATTTTCTGTCTTTTCGATGTTGATGATATGCTAATTAAAGCATTATTTCTCCGGTATAGATTCAAGATATAAATCTGTGGTTGGTGGATTGTTTTAATTCCTCTGTATAAGTAGGCTCACACATCCTGGTACTTACCTGGGGACTTCCCTGCACACACTTACCTACTTTTTGGATTCAAAACTCTTATTTATTTGTGTTTTTGTTCCTTTTGCGCTTCATTCCTTTGGACATAAACTAATTTCCACAACTTTATATCTTCTAAAATACTGATTCGAAGAAATTTTTAGCACATTAACTTAGATTTCTTTGTTTGTTTTAAGTAGGATCCATGCCCAGGGTGGAGTCCAATTCTGGGCTTGAACTCATGACCCTGAGATCAAGACCTGAGCTCAGATCAAGAGTGGGAAGTTTAATTGACTGAGCCATCCAGCCCCCTTGCCAACTTAGTTATCCATTAAAAGAAATCCAAGGGCTCCTGGGTGGCTCAGTCAGTTCAGCATCTGACCCTTGATTTTGGGTCAGGTCATGATCTTGGGGTTCTGAAACTGAGCCCTGCATCAGGCTCTGTGCTGACAGCATGGAGCCTGCTTGGTATTCTCTCTCTCCCTCTCTCTCTGCCTCTCCATCTCTCAAAATAAATAAATACACATTAAAAAATACTGTTACTGACACAGGAATTACAGAGGCTGAGAAAGATGAAGAGGACCACAGTGATTGACTGATTTTCAGGGGCTTTATTTCTTCTTTAAAAAAAAAATTTGTTGAGGTATAATTGACATAGCATATTATAATAAGTTTCACAACATAGTGATTTGAAATCCATGTATGTTACAAAATGGCTACCACAACAAGTCTAGTCCCCATCTGTCACCATACGAAATTGATACAGTATTGACTATATTCCAACTGCTGTACATTAAATCCCTACAACTTATTTATTTTATACCTGAAGTTTGTACTTTTTAATCCCTTCAGCTATTTCACTCTTCCACCCCTACCACTGGCAACCAACAATCTGTTTTCTGTATCTATGAGTCTGGGTTTTGTTTTGTTGGATTCAACATATAAGTGAAACCAATGCAATATCTGTCTTTCTCTGTCTGACTTATTTTACTAAACATAATACCATCAGGATCCATCTATGTCGTTGTCAGTGGCAATGATTTCATTCTTTTTATGGCTGAGTAATATTCCATTGTATGCATATGTACACTGCATCTTCTTTATTCATTCACCCATTGATGGACACTTAGGTTGTTTCCATATTTTTGCTAATGTAAATAATGCTACAACAAACATAGGGGTAAATATCTTTTCAAATTGGTGTTTTTGCTTTCTTCAGATAGAGACCCAGTAGTGCAATTGGTGGATTATATGATAGCTCTATTTTTATTTTTTTAAGTTTATTTATTTTTATTTTTATTTATTTATTTATTTATTTTTTTTAAGTTTATTTATTTTTAAGAGAGAGAGACAGAGAGAGAGAACAGAGGAGGGGCAGAGAGAGGGAGAGAGAATGAATCCCAAGTAGGTTCTGTGCTGACAGCACGGAGATTTGAACCCACGAACTGCAAGATCATGACCTGAGCCAAAATCAACAATCAGTCATGCAACTGACTGAGCCACCCAGACACCCCAAGATGGCTCCATTTTTTTTATTCTTTGAGGGAGCTTTATATTGTTTTGTATAGTGGCTGCACCAGTTTACGTTCCCACCAGCAACGAATGAGGGGTTTCCTTTCTTCACATCCTGCCAATACTTTTTGTTTCTTGATTTTTTTAATAAAGTTGTTCTGACAGCTGTGTGGTAGTATCTCCTTGTGATGAATTTCCCTGATTATGAGTGACGTTGAGCATCTTTCCATTATTTGTTATCCATCTGTATGTTTTCTTTGTGAAAACATCTATTCAGATCTGCTGCCCATCTTTTAATTGAATTTTTGTCCTTGTTATTGAGTTATACAAATTGTTTTTATACTTTGGATATTAATCCCTTACCACATATGTAATTTACAAATATCTTCTCCCATTTAGTAGGTTGCTTTTTCATTTTGTTGATCGTTTCCTTCTCTGTGCAGAAACATTTTTAGTTTGATGTGGTGTCATTTGCTTATTTTGCTTCTGTTTCCCTTGCCTTTAGAGTCAGATCCAAAAAGAGAAAAAATTGCTAAGAACACCGTGAAGGCACCTATCACCTATATTTTCTTCTAGAAATTGTATGCTTTCTGGTCTAGCATTCAAGTTTTTACTCCACTTTGAGTTAATTTTTGCATGGTGTAAGAAAGTGGTCCAGTTTCAATCTTTTGCAGGTAGCTCTTCAGTTTTCGCAACACCATTTATTAAAGAGATCATTCTTTCCTCATTGCATATTCTTGTCTCTTTTGTTGTAAATTAACTGACCACATATATGTGGGTTTATTTCTGGGTTATTTTGTTCTATTGATCTATATGTCTGTTGTTATGGCAATACCATACTGCTTTAATTACTATAGCTTTGTAGTATAGTTTGAAATAAGGGAGAATGATACCTCTGGTTTTGTTCTTCTTTCTCCAGATTGTTTTGGCTGTCTGGGGTTTTTGTGATTACATACAAATTTTAGAATTATTTGTTCTAGTTGTGTGAAAAATGTCATTGGAATTTTAATAGAATTTGCACTGAATCTATAAATTGTTTTGGGTAGTATGGGCATTTTAACAATATTAAATCTTCCAATCCATATGCATGGAATATCTTTCCATTTGTGTCATTTTCAATTTTTTTCATCAATGACTTATAGTTTATACTGTATGAGCGGTACGTTGATCTCTCTCTCTGTCTTTTCACCCCATTAGTCCATTTACATTTAAAGTAATTATTGACATATATGTATTTATTGCTATTCTGTTCATTATTTTGTGGATGTTTTTGTAGTTACTCTGTGTTCTTTTCTATTTTTTCTCAGTTTCCTTGTTGTTTGATAATTTTCTTTAGTGTTATGTTCAGATTCCTTTGTTCTTCTCTGTTGTGTTTTTACTGTAAGTTTTTACTTTGTTGTTACCATGACATTCACATTATTACCTTAGGTATGTGACAGTCAATTTTGTTGATAGCAGCTTAAATTTGAACACATTCCCAAACTCTACATTTTTACTGGTTGCTCCTCAACATTTTATATTTTTGTTGTCACTTTTAATATATTTTTATTTTATATATTTCTGAACTAATTTATTGTAGTTTTAGTTAATTTTACTACTTTTGACTTTTAATCTTAGTAGCTTTATAAGTGATTAATCTCTTACCTTTATTATATATTTACCTTTTCCAGTGACATTTTTACTGTCATATACTTTCTTATTCTTAAGTAGTACTGTGTCTTTTCAGCTTAAAGAAATCCCTTTAACACTTCCTGCAAGGTCAATTTAGTGGAGATAAAGTACTTTAGCTTTTGCTTATCTGAAAAACTCTTTATCTCTTCTTCAAACCTGAATGATAACCTTGCTGGGTAGCATATACTTGGTTGGAAATTTTTTTTTTTTTTTGAGTTCTTTGAATATGTCATGCCCTCCCTTCTAAGCTTGCAAAATTTTTGCTGAGAAATATTCTTATAGCTTTGTGGAGTTACCCTTGTAAATAACAATCTGGTTTTCTTTTGCTGCTTGTAAGATTCTCTTTTTATCTTTAACTCTGGACATTTTAATTATAATGTGCCTTGGTGTGGTTCTCTTTGGATTCATTTTATTTGGAAATTTTGGGATACTTGGATCTGTTACCCTCCTTAGGTTAGGCAAGTTTTTGGCTATTGTTTCTTCACTTAACTTTTCTGCCCCTCTTCTTTCTCTCCCTGCCTTCTGGGACCCCTATATTGTGAATATTCTGCTTCATGTTGTCTCAGAGATCCCTTAATTATCCCCATTAAAAAAATTCTTTTATTTTCTTTTTGCTGCTCCATCCAGGTGAGTTCCATTGCTTTCTCTTCCAGCTTTTTGACCCATTCTTTTACTTCATCCAGTCTGCTGTTAAATATATTTTTCAGTTCAGTTCAATATTCTTTATCTCTGTGAGTTTTGTTTAGTACTGTATTGTTTCCTCTCATCGTTGAAGTACTCACTGTGTTCATCCTTTCTTCTCCAGAATTCAGTGAGCATCTTTATGACTATTACCTTAAATTCTTTATCAGGTGAATTACTTCTCTCTGTGTTATTAAGGCTTTTTCTGAGGTTTTTTTCTTGTTCTTTTGTTTGGAACACATTTCTCTGTTTTCTTTTTTTGCTTGATTCTCTGTTTGTATCTACGTATTAGGTAAAACAGCTACTTCTCTCAGTCTTGAAGGAGTGCCTTGATGTAGGTGATTGTCTTTCTCATTAAACCTTGCCCTAGCTTGTGGTTGTCTCTAGACAGTTGCTTTTAAAACATGCAAGTATGTACAGTCCTTTGGGGCCACAATTATAATCTCTGCTGACCTCCAGACCAGGAGATCTGGAGGTGTGCCCTGGGCAACAGTTACAAAAAATCAGGGCCCTAGACAACTGTATAACTAGTTTTTGGGAATTCTTATCAAGATGTAGTGAGGCCACAAAGGTGGGCAAGAATGGTCTCCATGCTTATTTTCCCTGGGAGTGCCTCCTTAGCCTTGTTTGATAGGTGGGAAACCTGAAGCTTATCCCTCAAGCTGAAGCTCCAGGCTAAGCAAATTGGACTCTTTTCACAGGAAGATCTGGGTTGTGTTTCAGCCCTCTGTGTTTCAGTGCCCTAGGGATGGTGACATGGCAGGAATAGCCATTACTTTACATTGATGGCTGTCATTACTGGATTTTGTTCTTAACGCAATCAAACCACCCAATTTCATATTAAAATAAGTAGCTTTGTTGAGCTCACTAGAGATTTGCTGATGCATCTTCTTCACCTCAGTTTCATTCTGTTTGTCCTGGTTACTGCAACCTGAGAATTCAAAGCAACATTTTGAAATTGCAAAAATATTTTAACTACAGAGTTGTGCAAAAACTTGTATAAACTGATTTCAGGGATAGCAGGTAGCTGGCCTCTTACAAATGACAACTGAATATTTTTGAAAAGAG
This sequence comes from Panthera tigris, assembly GCF_018350195.1. Lineage (NCBI taxonomy): Eukaryota > Metazoa > Chordata > Mammalia > Carnivora > Felidae > Panthera > Panthera tigris. Next base: position 18,805,495 of record NC_056664.1, read on the forward strand.
TCTAAAGCAAAAAAAAAAGACTTTTAATGGAACTATCTTATGAATGCAGTCATGCCTACTTTCATTTTCCCATAGACCAGTAGTTTTCAAATGAATTCTTATTTGCAGAATTTTGCAATAAAACCTTACAAAAGACCGCAATATATAAACCAATGGAAATCAAACTATTTTGAATAGTGACTAAGGGAGGAGGGGCGCACAGATTAGCTGCCACTCCCCATCATGATGGAGCTCCTAAGAATGCTTGGTTGAACTACAGGACTCAGTTTCTCCAAAGGGACAGTCTGTTTGCTGGATCCATCATCATGGGTCACACAATTCTCTGAAGTTGTACTAAATTAATTGCACTGACACAGTGTGGTCCTGAATTTAAATATGTTGTTGACAGTCATTAGCTACGGAACTAAGAAGCTGTTGGTGGCAAGGCTAGAAGGAAGTAGCCTGCTGAAGCAGAGAGCAGACAAGGAGAAAGGGTCCTGGTAGCCTTTGATTCATTTGCTACCATATTCCTAAAATCCAACTGTTTCCTTCCTTCTTCTCCATGAGCTGATTGTTCCAACTTTCCTTCAAATTCCTTTTTGCTGAAAGCTAGCTTAAACTGCATTTTCTTTACTTGCCACCAATAGTCCTGATTTATTACAAATACCATGACCATGGCTGTTGTTTTTATTTATTTATTTATTTATTTATTTATTTATTTATTTATTTAATTCCAGCAACATTTGTAGAGGCTGCTCCAGGGGAAATAATGCAAAAAAATGAACATGACAGTCTTCCAGTAGAAACATGATGATTTAGTGAGAGAACGTGGAATGTAAAATAATAATTTCAATGCAAAAACCATGACTGATTATGCTTCTATATGATCAATGATTCTACAAATCATTCTGAGGAAAATGTCACTGAACCAGATGAGCTTTCTATCTGATATCTACTAAAATACTTTATTTTTTTATTTCTTTAATTTCATGGATAAGAGAGAAAGCCTGGTAAATCACTCAGTGAAGGAAAAATCAGCTGCTTGGAGAACTGGAGAACTTGAGGATTATTCAGAGGATATATCTTACTTGGAGGAACTGGAGAAACACAGATTTTCAGTTTGGTGAGTAACTTACCCTGTCTTTCTTTTTTCAAATTGAGATTCATTGAATTAAACATGTCTTTATTCATTCCATTCTTTTATTATTCATTTATTCAACAAATATTGATTGCAGGCCTATTACAGGCTATATGATATGTTCCCTGACTTGGGAAAGCTCATAGTCCAATAAAATATATGGATGCTTAAAAACATCAATGTAATGTGATAGTGCTGTTAAAAAAAAAGGCACAAAGTGCCACATACACACATGGAGAAGCTGATGGCTAAGTTTGCTTGATAATAGAGAAGCGTTCTTAGAAAAAGTTTGAGCCAAATCTTGCGGAGAGGAATCCGTGGGGAAATGGTGACAGTTAGTTGTGCGTTGCATCAGTAGACAGAATTGAGAGGGTGGCCGGGAAGGACACGTGCTTTAACCTTAGTTTACTTAAGATTCAAGCAGATAGTTATTGCCCTCTTTACCTGGTGGTGCATATACAGGTATATCTGTCTATGCAAGCATATATAGAATAAATATTTTAAAAAGCACATATAAGAAAGAGCAATGGAACATCTTAGTGGTAATGATGATAGACCTTTGCATTGGCAGGATTCGTCAAGGGTCGGGGAATGAACAGCAGTAAGTGACAGCGTGATACATAGAGTAACCTAGGAAACAAGAAGAGATAGAGTTCAAAGTCATCCATTCCAAACTACTGCTTCCTTGCCCACCTCAAGATCCATGCCCTGAATGGTTTTCCCAATGGGCAATTATCTACCATATGACTGAGTTCCCAACGAGTGTTCTCTTACTCTCCCATCCTGGAATCACCATCAGGAAAACATAGTATCAGGTCAGACTTCGCTTATCCAGTCACATTTTTAATAAGTTCCACTGGTTTTAGTTGAATTTAAAAGTTGGGGTACCTGGCTTGGCTCAGTCAAAGGAACATGTGACTCTTGATCTCAAGGTTGTGAGTTTAAGCCTCACGTTGGGTGTAGAGATTACTTAAATGGATTTAGAAAACAAAAAGTTTAAATACTTTCACCAGTGCTTTCCTGAAGCAGCTGAAGTGTGGTTTCCAGGCTTGTGAGTATTCTCTGAATCAAGAGATGCAAGGCTCTGCTTTAGAAACAGGAACGGGAACCAAGGAGTCCAGAAGATGGGAAATATGAATACTTCTTCTAGAAAGAAAAATAATATATAAGAAACACTGTAAGTCTAGGCTAGGGATTTGCCAGTACAGCTCCAAGGCCAAATTCTGTTCTCCATCTGTTTTTTGTTAAAAACAAAAACAAACAAACAAACAAAAGTCTACCTGGAACCAAGAAACCTGGAACCAAAAGCACCGTGACCCATAAAGTCTAGAGTATTTACTATCTAGCTCTTTACCAAAAGTTTTTCGCCCTTGCTCTACACTGGTGTAAATTATTTCTCTGTTGTTCTCTCATGACACTTACACTATTTTAAAGATATTTTTATGTTTATATTTTCACCAGGCTGGGGGTCTTTGGTGTTTTGGTTTTCTATTGCTGCATGATGAATCTCTGAAGGTTTAGTGCCTTGCATTAACAGCCATTTTATTTGTTTGCAATTCTTCGGGTTGAGAATTCAGTCAGGGTCACATTATAGAAGGCTTGTCTCTGTTCCGCCATGTCTAAGGCTTCAGCTGAGGCAGCTCAGACAGCTGGGGTCTGGTTTGAATACTTCAGTTGGGACCATGTGTCTGGGATCGTGGTTCCTGCTCTCACCTGAGGTCCTCACTTTTCCCAACTGACCTCTCTCCACTGCTTGGGCTTCTTCTCAGCATGGTGCCTGGGGTTCAAGTGGCATCTTTCCAAGCAGAGAAGGTGGAAACTGCGGATTATCTCAAGGCCAAGCCGTCAAAGTTACACAGTGACTCCCACCATACCCTATTGGTTGAAGCAAGTCACAAGGCCAGGCAGAGGGATAATAGATTCCACTTCTTGATGTGAGAGCAGAAAGGCGACATTGTTGGGATGGCAGACAGTGTGTGGCCATCTTTGGAAGCATAACCTACCGCATTTTGCTTCATTTATTTCTGTGTGGACAGCTCCTAGTGTCGGGCTCAACAAATATTTGTTGAACAAAAAAAACGAATTAAAGAAATGAAAGAGGGTAGCCTTTATGGATAAACCTGAGTATGAATTCCAGTTTTTCCCCTGCTTGTAGCCTTAAACAATTTACTTCACCCCTCAGAGACTATTTTATCCTGTATGAAACCAGAATAATAATACCTATACTATAGGAGGCTATGGCTATAGTGAAAGTTGAAAGAAAATGTATAAAAATCTAAAATGTATTTTTCATAAAGGCAACTAATATTACTAATATAAGTAATAGTGAAATTTGAGGAAAATGTCTTTTTGAGAGGTTAACATAGAGGCCAAGATCACACAGATGATGTCTCATTTCTCACATCCGTCTTCCTTTCTGTTCTTCAATACCGAGCTCATTATCACATCATGGACTTCACACTTGATGCTTCCTTTGTCTGGAATGTTCTCTCAGCTCTTAGTAGTATGGTCAGCTGTGGATGCTGCAGGCCCCAGCATCTATTTTACCTCTCTGGTGAGGCTTTTCCTCAGTGCCCCACGTAAAGAGGTACCCACCCCTCTTCTGGTTATTTACTTTCTCATAACCTTGTTTTCCTCTTTTTTTCTTAAGTGTATTTATTTATTTTGAGAAAGAGAGAGAGAGAAAGAGAGAGAGAGAGAGAGAAAATCTCAAGCAGGCTCCGCAGTGTCAGCACAGAGACCAATGTGGCTCGAACCCACAAACTTTGAGATCATGACCTGACCGGAAACCACGAGTCAGAGTCTTAGCCTACTGAGCCCCTCAGATGTCCTCTTTGTTTTCCTCTTTAAGGTACTTATCACAGTTTAAATTAAAATTTTCTAGTTATTTCATTTATTTACTTCTTTTTTTTTCCCACTAAACAGAAGCTGTAGGTAGGAAGGAACCCTTCTTATCTGGTCACTCCTGGGTTTTCAGGCCCTGGTTCTTGAATACCTGGTTTGTAACAGACAATCAGTAAATATTTACTGAATGGTGAATAAAAGGTGAATAAAAAGCTTCTCTCCATCTCCCAACTCCTTTGGTTGACATATCTACTTATTTACTTTCAATCTCTCCCTTCTTTTGAAATTGCTACCATTAAAAAAAAAAAGTAATATGGGATAATTAACCACTATAAACATTTCTTTGTAAACCAGGATTGAGGATATGGGGGCTGCCGAGACCTCTATAAACTTGTGTTTTAAATGGTCTGAGATACAATCTGAACAATTTCCTTGATGTTTTATTAGAGCTGGTAAATCATTTATTGGGGCAGCCTTTACCTAAATCCTCTCCAAATCCCCATAAAATGCATTTAACACAGAGTACTGTACTACCCAGATTCAAAGATACATATGACATTGTGTAAGAGGTATTTGCTTCAGTGCAGCAAGATTAAATGTATGCATTTTCTTTCTCTATTTCTTATATGGCCTATCTTGCTCCCTTCCACCCTTCCTCTGTGCCTTATTTGAACATGCTGATTTGGGGAAACTTGGTAGATTGTTAGGGTTTCAGTAATTCACAGCTTCCAATTAAAAAAAAAATTAAAAAATATTTATTTATTTTTGAAAGAGAGAGAGATAGAGTATGAGTGGGGGAGAGGCAGAAAGACAAGATGACACAGAATCTGAAGCAGGCTCCACATTGTCAGCACAGAGCCCAACTTGGGGCTGAAACCCACGAACCATGAGATCATGACCTGAGCCAAAGTCTGATGCTTAACCAGCTGAGCCACCCAGGCTCCCCACTGCCAATTTTTCAAAAATGTAGAGGACCTTTAGCTAGTCAAATGCAAGTTTATCTTATTTGTAGATGTGTATAATTTTTTCAAGTTTATTTATTTCGAGGGGGGGTGGGACAGTGAGGAGGGAGAGAGAGAGAATCCCAAGCAGGCTCGCATTGTCAGTGCAGAGCCTGACGCAAAGCTCAATCCCACCAACTGTGAGATCATGACCTGAGTAGAAATCAAGAGTCAGACGCTTAACCTACTGAGCCACCCACACACTTCTATAATATATATTTTTTTTAGAAAGCTTCCAAATATGAGACTGTAGCATCTTCTCAACCAGAAAGCTACCGAACTGAGTTGTCTGTGAGTGTGTAAAATCGGGAGTGTTATTTCAGCACGCTGCAACCCCAGTGGGCCTGTTGTCGGCAGGGTCAGGTGATCATAGGTGAGAGTCATCTGGGCTGCTCCTGGCGGAGTTTGTGTCTCCGCCATCTTTCCTGGGCTACAAGGTCTATCCTGGAAAGAAATTTACATTTTTGAGATACAGGCTGGGTGTGATGGGATGACTGTCTTTGGTCATATTTTAGATATCACTCCGTACTTCCATTGTACATGATTTATTTTCATTGTCACTCATTGGGGTGCACAGTGGTTGGCTCTGTTATTGCTCCCCTAACACCGTGCACATCTTCTTTGTGCCACTGAGCACATGGTGAGCAGGTGTTCTATAGTCTGTCTCTCTCATTAGACTAGAAGTTTAACAAATTTCACAGGGGTGGTCGTGGTAAGTCTGTCATGTTAAGTCTGTTGTGTTCTTTCTGGTCTAGCCACATGACTGATAAACTGCAAGCACTTAATAAATATCTGTTGAATTATTACATGAAAAATACGAGTGACATCATAAATTGACATTTCCAGAAGGAAGTTCTGGCAGAAAGGCCAATGGCACAAAACTTGACTTTATATGCTCTGGGCCAATTTGTCTGTGGTGGCTGTTGTTTCTACCTGATGAGCATGTTTTTTCCCCAAGAATTCTTTCACTCACTCTCCTTTATGATAACAGTCACCCCTCCACCCACCAAAATATATGACTATATACCCCAAGGGGTCAGTCTATGATGTGTATCATGTGCCTGTGACCACTATGATTGGTTCATGGGTGGGCATGTGATCTGAACAAGGCCACCCGAGCCCTTAACCAGGATTTATATTTTGTTGCTTGGCAACAGCAATTCCTTCTCTTCTTCAAGGTCTTAAGTTGGAATGATTTAAATCTGACACTCCCCGTGGCCATGGCCATCTTTCCCTCTACCACCTCTCGTTAATTTTTGTCATTTATAGCCTGTTTGAAATCAGTAGATGTAGGAGCCTCACTGATGCTTTGTAGGTGACATATACATATACTGTTTTATACCAAGGCAAACTAGAAATTAACGTAGTGTTCAGAGATATCTAACTTCCAACTGGGAACAAGGTTCCAGAACGAGACAATCTAAAAATGTTTCCATTGCTATTCAGATACGAGTAGGTGGGTAAGTGACCAGAGAATTACATACTTTTAGAGCAGAAAGGGGTCTTGGGGATTATTCAGTTCAGCCCTGTCAGTTTATACAAGTATAAAGCCGAGACCTAGAGAAGTTAAGTGACTTGCCTTAGGTCATACAGCTAATAAATAATGGAAATGGGACTAGAACCTACTTCCTTTCCATCTTAATCCAGTCCCAATTATAAAAAAATAAATTCTCCCTAGAACTTTGCGAGTTGTTTTATAGTTTCCTGTTTCTATCAATTGCGAGCTGCTGTGATATTCATCAACGCGTTGAATAGAAGGCGCTAATTCTGGGGAAAATGCACGTAATGGATTATTGCTAGTTTTCTTCCGCCATGGGGGTGGGGAGTAGGCAGATGCCGCCGTGTCTGTCAAAGGCACATGTTACCGGCCACACAGAGTGTTCTCAGTGAGTCATTTATGTGCCTGACCTGAATGTGTTGCTCAGGGAAGGTCTGAGTTAACTGTAGACATCACAACAGGAAAGTTATTCTTTAATAAAAGTGATCCACTTTCCTTTTTTTTTTATAACACACATGTGATTTGACATTGAAATAAAATGCAGATGCTACTTTGATTGGCGTATTCCCTATTGTGCTTTTCCAAAACACCTTCACATATGGCCTGCCTCATTCCTGAGAAATGACTTGTTGTTTATGTCATACAAACAGAACAGATTGATTTTACAGTGAGTAAGGAGGATGATGAATTGTACGTTGGAGAGAAATCCTTGTCTCAGCTAAACACTTGAAAATAAATGTTGCCTTTTGGAAAAGGCTCTCATGATACACCCATGATCCTGGTGTTTCATGCCCCCTTTTCTAGGGGTTAAATAATCGCACACATGCAATCTCAGCAAATAGAAAGGGTAGTTACAATAACCTCAAGATATAATTTTTCTTTTCACCATTTAAGCATACTGTGAGACCTAACAGGTCAAAAAACGGCAGAGTTGTCCCAAAGAACCAACTCCAAACATCTATTTCAATATTGTATCTGTACTTTGACCGGAAGAAAACATTTCTCATCGTGGTGGGAGAGTGGTATCATTTCTTTATTTGTCAAATCAATTTTACATATGAAATTTTCATGACAGGAAGCTTTCTTAGAAGTCTCCAACTTTTATCCCATCAGGATTATTCTGCACCAGGCAGTGAAAATAATGTTATGTCCTCACTCCTCAGACTATAGGCTAACCCCATCCATTTTGCAGAATATTACTGTTTATCAATCCCTTAATCTTATTCCCATACTTTTTAAAATTCAGTGTGCAAGACAGCCTTGTGAGATAATATTATTCATCCCATTTTAAAGATTATATAATGGAAGTCTAGAGACCTCAGGTGGTTTATTTACCGGCACCTAACTAGCTGGTCTGTATCCCTATTCTCTTTTCTTTCCACTATGGCCTGACCTCTAGCATGTTTCTACCATAGCGCTTCCTGACTAGCCTCAGTTTCTTTTTATTAAACTAACAACAAGTTCATTTTTTTAATGTGTATTTTTGAGAGAGAAAGCATGAGCTGGGGATGGGCAAAGAGAAAGGGGGTCAGAGGATCCGAAGCAGGCTTCGCATGCAGGGCTTGAACTCATGAACTGTGACACCATGACCTGAGCACAAGTCGGATACTCAACTGACTGAACCACCCAAGTGTCTGAGTAACCTCAGTTTCATGTGTAGATTTCACTTTGTGTGTTTTGAAGGTTATACTGTTTTAAGTCCTAATCTATTGGCTTGTCCCACAGAGTTGGGTGAATGTGGGGTAAAGGTAAAATGCCATGGAGAAAGGCGTTGCTAACTAAGTCAGTTCTAGAAAGGCCCATCAGGGGCAAATCTCTATGGGGATACATTCCTGATAGTATTTTATCAATGACCCACATACAATTAGGTATTTATTGACTGATTTCTTTATCTTATTAGATGTGGCTAAAGCATGACTATGTATTCCTATTGAAAAGGAATAGATCTTAATGCCTAGGAACACGGTTTCTGGAACCGTAATACCTAAACTCAAGCAAATTAGCTTTACAGCTAGTTAAGTTGAGTAGTTGAGTAGAGTAAACTTAGACAAGTCTTTCTGTACTTCCATTTCTGTGAAAAAAGTTACAGGTTTTCCCTGCCATCAGAAAGTAGAGTGTTCCTATGAAAGCTTTTGTAAGCCAAAATGGCATAATGCAAAAACATAAATGCCATTAATTTATATGGAAACATTTTTAAGCATTCCAAAACACCAAAAAGTACCTCTCTTAGGCTTTTCTGATGCTTTAGCATCTTGCTAATGGATGCACAAAATAAATCGAGATAAATCACAGGTGCCCACAGACACAGTTCAAAGGTCTGGTGGCTGAAGGCTGAGCACAGTTCAGTGAAGGAGCTGGTGGTGCCACTCTTGTTATTCTGCGGTGGCCCCGCCTCCATAGTGGCTCACGATAAAACAAATGCTTAATGCTATTTTCAATTTTTTCCTTTTATCATAAAAGCAAAAATATTCTTCGGATTTCTTTTGGTTTGCGAAAGCAGGACCTAACATAGGTCTTCTGCAAAATCCCTTCACCCTTCTCATTTTCTATTGGCTCGAAGCAAGTCCTTGGTCTCTTCCATGCTTGAGGAGGGGATTACAGAGAGCATGGACACAGGGGACTGGAATTGTGGGGGCCCTCTCATGGTGTTCTCATCTGTCTGTGCATATAGGAGGGTGATAGGACAGCTGTGGCTCTTCGTAGTCCTGGGCAGTTGTCTCCGTACTCAAAATGAAATAAAGCCCTGCGTCTGGAAGATTCCAATCCAGTTTGCATTTTTGTCGAAGTTGTGTCTGCTTCTTTCCTGTGTGTGCCTGAGGCTGAGAAGACCTGTATCCACAGGTGGTTCCCAGCAGTCTACTACGCTCTGTATGCTACCTTCTTCCTCTCAGAAGACTTTTCAGCTGCTATACTTTCTTTATGTCTTGGTAATGTGAGGTGAACCATTCTTTCCCCGTCTGGTCCCTCTTCTGCTTGTACCCACTACCGCTCATATAAGTTGATTCTAGTTATATTTTTCGGAATAGTGTTTTCTTTTGGTTTAAGTTTCATATCTACTTATTGTAGTGCAGTCGGTGCTCAATGAACTCATTTTTTTTTAAATTTTTTTTTCTTTTTTTCTTTTTTCTTTTTTCTTTTTTAATATATGAAATTTACTGTCAAATTGGTTTCCATACAACACCCAGTGCTCATCCCAAAAGGTGCCCTCCTCAATACCCATCACCCACCCTGCCCTCCCTCCCACCCCCCATCAACCCTCAGTTTGTTCTCAGTTTTTAACAGTCTCTTATGCTTTGGCTCTCTCCCACTCTAACCTCTTTTTTTTCCTTTTTTTTTTTCCTTTTTTTTTTTCCCTTCCCCCCCCATGGGTTTCTGTTACGTTTCTCAGGATCCACATAAGAATGAAACCATATGGTATCTGTCTTTCTCTGTATGGCTTATTTCACTTAGCATCACACTCTCCAGTTCCATCCACGTTGCTACAAAAGGCCATATTTCATTTTTTCTCATTGCCACGTAGTATTCCATTGTGTATATAAACCACAATTTCTTTATCCATTCATCAGTTGATGGACATTTAGGCTCTTTCCATAATTTGGCTATTGTTGAGAGTGCTGCTGTAAACATTGGGGTACAAGTGCCCCTATGCATCAGTACTCCTGTATCCCTTGGATAAATTCCTAGCAGTGCTATTGCTGGGTCATAGGGTAGGTCTATTTTTAATTTTCTGAGGAACCTCCACACTGCTTTCCAGAGCAGCTGCACCAATTTGCATTCCCACCAACAGTGCAAGAGGGTTCCCGTTTCTCCACATCCTCTCCAGCATCTATAGTCTCCTGATTTCTTCATTTTGGCCACTCTGACTGGCGTGAGGTGATATCTGAGTGTGGTTTTGATTTGTATTTCCCTGATAAGGAGCGACGTTGAACATCTTTTCATGTGCCTGTTGGCCATCCGGATGTCTTCTTTAGAGAAGTGTCTATTCATGTTTTCTGCCCATTTCTTCACTGGGTTATTTGTGTTTTGGGTATGGAGTTTGATGAGCTCTTTATAGATTTTGGATACTAGCCCTTTGTCCGATATGTCATTTGCAAATATCTTTTCCCATTCGGTTGGTTGCCTTTTAGTTTTGTTGGTTGTTTCCTTTGCTGTGCAGAAGCTTTTTATCTTCATAAGGTCCCAGTAATTCACTTTTGCTTTTAATTCCCTTGCCTTTGGAGATGTGCCGAGTAAGAGATTGCTACGGCTGAGGTCAGAGAGGTCTTTTCCTGCTTTCTCCTCTAAGGTTTTGATGGTTTCCTGTCTCACATTCAGGTCCTTTATCCATTTTGAGTTTATTTTTGTGAATGGTGTGAGAAAGTGGTCTAGTTTCAACCTTCTGCATGTTGCTGTCAAGTTCTCCCAGCACCATTTGTTAAAGAGACTGTCTTTTTTCCATTGGGTGTTCTTTCCTGCTTTGTCAAAGATGAGTTGGCCATACGTTTGTGGGTCTAGTTCTGGGGTTTCTATTCTATTCCATTGGTCTATGTGTCTGTTTTTATGCCAATACCATGCTGTCTTGATGATTACAACTTTGTAGTAGAGGCTAAAGTCTGGGATTGTGATGCCTCCTGCTTTGGTCTTCTTCTTCAAAATTACTTTGGCTATTCGGGGCCTTTTGTGGTTCCATATGAATTTTAGGATTGCTTGTTCTAGTTTCGAGAAGAATGCTGGTGCAATTTTGATTGGGATTGCATTGAATGTGTAGATAGCTTTGGGTAGTATTGACATTTTGACAATATTTATTCTTCCAATCCATGAGCAGGGAACGTCTTTCCATTTCTTTATATCTTCTTCAATTACCTGCATAAGCTTTCTATAGTTTTCAGCATACAGATCTTTTACATCTTTGGTTAGGTTTATTCCTAGGTATTTAATGCTTCTTGGTGCAGTTGTGAATGGGATCAGTTTCTTTATTTGTCTTTCTGTTGCTTCATTGTTAGTGTATAAGAATGCAACTGATTTCTGTACATTGATTTTGTATCCTGCAACTTTGCTGAATTCATGTATCAGTTCTAGCAGACTTTTGGTGGAGTCTATCGGATTTTCCATGTATAATATCATGTCATCTGCAAAAAGCGAAAGCTTGACTTCATCTTTGCCAATTTTGATGCGTTTGATTTCCTTTTGTTGTCTGATTGCTGATGCTAGAACTTCCAGCACTATGTTAAACAACAGCGGTGAGAGTGGGCATCCCTGTCGTGTTCCTGATCTCAGGGAAAAAGCTCTCAGTTTTTCCCCGTTGAGGATGATGTTAGCTGTGGGCTTTTCATAAATGGCTTTTATGATCTTTAAGTATGTTCCTTCTATCCCGACTTTCTCGAGGGTTTTTATTAAGAAAGGGTGCTGGATTTTGTCAAAGGCCTTTTCTGCATCGATTGACAGGATCATATGGTTCTTCTCTTTTTTTTTGTTAATGTGATGTATCACGTTGATCGATTTGCGAATGTTGAACCAGCCCTGCATCCCAGGAATGAATCCCACTTGATCATGGTGAATAATTCTTTTTATATGCTGTTGAATTCGATTTGCTAGTATCTTATTGAGAATTTTTGCATCCATATTCATCAGGGATATTGGCCTGTAGTTCTCTTTTTTTACTGGGTCTCTGTCTGGTTTAGGAATCAAAGTAATACTGGCTTCATAGAATGAGTCTGGAAGTTTTCCTTCCCTTTCTATTTCTTGGAATAGCTTGAGAAGGATAGGTATTATCTCTGCTTTAAACGTCTGGTAGAACTCCCCTGGGAAGCCATCTGGTCCTGGACTCTTATTTGTTGGGAGATTTTTGATAACCGATTCAATTTCTTCGCTGGTTATGGGTCTGTTCAAGCTTTCTATTTCCTCCTGATTGAGTTTTGGAAGAGTGTGGGTGTTTAGGAATTTGTCCATTTCTTCCAGGTTGTCCAATTTGCTGGCATATAATTTTTCATAGTATTCCCTGATAATTGTTTGTATCTCTGAGGGATTGGTTGTAATCATTCCATTTTCATTCATGATTTTATCTATTTGGGTCATCTCCCTTTTCTTTTTGAGAAGCCTGGCTAGAGGTTTGTCAATTTTGTTTATTTTTTCAAAAAAACCAACTCTTGGTTTCGTTGATCTGCTCTACAGTTTTTTTAGATTCTATATTGTTTATTTCTGCTCTGATCTTTATTATTTCTCTTCTTCTGCTGGGTTTAGGCTGCCTTTGCTGTTCTGCTTCTATTTCCTTTAGGTGTGCTGTTAGATTTTGTATTTGGGATTTTTCTTGTTTCTTGAGATAGGCCTGGATTGCAATGTATTTTCCTCTCAGGACTGCCTTCACTGCGTCCCAAAGCGTTTGGATTGTTGTATTTTCATTTTCGTTTGTTTCCATATATTTTTAAATTTCTTCTCTAATTGCCTGGTTGACCCACTCATTCGTTAGTAGGGTGTTCTTTAACCTCCATGCTTTTGGAGGTTTTCCAGACTTTTCCTGTGGTTGATTTCAAGCTGCATAGCATTGTGGTCTGAAAGTATGCATGGTATAATTTCAATTCTTGTAAACTTATGAAGGGCTGTTTTGTGACCCAGTATATGATCTATCTTGGAGAATGTTCCATGTGCACTCGAGAAGAAAGTATATTCTGTTGCTTTGGGATGCAGAGTTCTAAATATATCTGTCAAGTCCATCTGATCCAATGTATCATTCAGGGCCCTTGTTTCTTTATTGACCGTGTGTCTAGATGATCTATCCATTTCTGTAAGTGGGGTGTTAAAGTCCCCTGCAATGACCACATTCTTATCAATAAGGTTGCTTATGTTTATGAGTAATTGTTTTATATATCTGGGGGCTCCGGTATTCTGCGCATAGACATTTATAATTGTTAGCTCTTCCTGATGGATAGACCCTGTAATTATTATATAATGCCCTTCTTCATCTCTTGTTACAGCCTTTAATTTAAAGTCTAGTTTGTCTGATAAAAGTATGGCTACTCCAGCTTTCCTTTGGTTTCCAGTAGCATGATAAATAGTTCTCCATCCCCTCACTCTCAATCTAAAGGTGTCCTCAGATCTAAAATGAGTCTCTTGTAGACAGCAAATAGATGGGTCTTGTTTTTTTATCCATTCTGATACCCTATGTCTTTTGGTTGGCGCATTTAATCCATTTACATTCAGTGACATTATAGAAAGATACAGGTTTAGAGTCATTGTGATGTCTGTATGTTTTATGCTTGTAGTGATGTCTCTGGTACTTTGTCTCACAGGATCCCCCTTAGGATCTCTTGTAGGGCTGGTTTAGTGGTGACAAATTCCTTCAGTTTTTGTTTGTTTGGGAAGACCTTTATCTCTCCTATTCTAAATGACAGACTTGCTGGATAAAGGATTCTCAGCTGCATATTTTTTCTGTTTAGCACACTGAAGATATCGTGCCAAGCCTTTCTGGCCTGCCAAGTTTCAAAGGAGAGATCAGTCACGAGTCTTATAGGTCTCCCTTTATATGTGAGGGCACGTTTATCCCTTGCTGCTTTCAGAATTTTCTCTTTATCCTTGTATTTTGCTAGTTTCACTATGATATGTCGTGCAGAAGATCGATTCAAGTTACGTCTGAAGGGAGTTCTCTGTGCCTCTTGGATTTCAATGCATTTTTCCTTCCCCAGGTCAGGGAAGTTCTCAGCTATAATTTCTTCAAGTACCCCTTCAGCACCTTTCCCTCTCTCTTCCTCCTCTGGGGTACCAATTATGCGTATATTATTTCTTTTTAGTGTATCACTTAGTTCTCTAATTTTCCCCTCATACTCCTGGATTTTTTTAATCTCTCTTTCTCTCAGCTTCCTCTTTTTCCATAACTTTTCTTCTAGTTCACCTATTCTCTCCTCTGCCTCTTCAATCCGAGCTGTCGTGGTTTCCATTTTGTTTTGCATTTCGTTTAAAGCGCTTTTCAGCTTCTCGTGACTGTTCCTTAGTCCCTTGATCTCTGTGGCAAGAGATTCTCTGCTGTCCTCTATACTGTTTTCAAGCCCAGTGATTAATTTTATGACTATTATT